>NW_015373924.1:404203-443265 GCF_001272555.1 Dufourea novaeangliae
GAGCGTCCACGCACATTCCGCTGTAACGAGTTTTTAATAATATGATAAACGCCGGTGCGCAATAACTAGAGCAAAAACACGAACGACAAGTTGACTGCTACTAGGTAAACGTTCACGCACGTGAGCACGCACAACATTATCTGTAATACCTTATTGTGTACCACGCTGTATGTTCGAGTTCTCCGATGAAATGGATTAGGAACGGCAATTCGAAACGGAAAAAGGTTTTCAAGAAAGATCTGTCGCATTATACAAACCGAACGAATCGGAAGGAGACTACTTTCTTACTGAGATTAACACAATAAACGCATTCTAAATGGTCGAAAATGAATAGCTTTACGAACTCGATGAAACAGCCAATTCCGAAAGTCAGAAAATAGAGGGTGAATTTCAATAGAAGCTATATTTTTAACTGTGTAATAGAACGTACGCTTTTAATGTGTTTAAAGAATACAATATGTTGGTATCGGATATATTTTTTTCGACGGTATTCGGACCATGGATTCTGTGTTCCTTCGAACGTGAATATACAAGGTAATTATTGAAATAGTTCGTACATTTTTTAGACCCTTTCAATAATCTAACAAAAACGTTGCTAGTCATATTATATTCTATGTATAAAATTTTTTACCATTTTAAAGAAGCATTTACTGTCCGACACCGGGCATTGTCCGTTCAGGCGTTATCAAAAATCAAACGCCACTAGCCAGTTTCAGGCGTTGGCCAGCTTGTCATGGCCGTCATAAGCAGGGTTACTAGGGAATTCCCTTACGGCGAAAATACCTAATGTTGTTTTTAATAAATATAATTCTACTTACGAATTACAATAAATTTATTTAATAGACCTCGAAAGTAGTCATTGTCAACACTGCAGTGTAACACGTACACATCATAAAATAAACACACATACCCTCACAAACACTGATATATATCAGTGTATATATATACATCTACACCCAGGAGTAAACTCGGCTTCCGTTATGGGGAAAAAGTGGCGTAAGAAAAGAGCTTCCTACCATTTCAGGTACTGAAATAAATGTTAAACCGAATGTTAATTTGGCGTAAATTTCAGTAATTGCCAAAACTAAATTGTAGGAAGCCCTTCGCCTACCTCACTTTTTCCCCCCAGCGGAAGCCGAGTTTGCTCGTCGGTGTGCATCGTCATACATATATTGTCCGGATTTGTGTGATTTTAGAATAGTTCCGTAAATTTATGTAATGTAGAAGTACGATTTAAACAATTTATGGTACCCTTCTAGGCACCCTCACAGTTCTATGAACTGTAGACACTGATGTGCTTGAATCTAATTGGTAGGAAATTTCTTCTGCTTGTGGCCAACGCCTGAAGCATTCCGGTTCCAAGTGGTGGCCAAAGCCCGGTGTCCGACTGTACTCCAAAATGACAAATAGTTCGAAAATTGTTTTCTATCAACGTTAAAATCTCTTTAAGTTCTTTTAATACGCTCATACATATAATGTTATTCCGAATACTTTTTATACAAAAATATCAATTAGGTATGTTTATTTATTATTTTGATACAAGTAAACGTAGCGTGTTTTGTAATTAGAGATATTGTATAGATATTTATAACAGTATGTACTCGAAAATACACGATCTCGTGGTATAAATTCGAAAAGTGGGAGAAAAGTGTTGCCGAAAATTTTACTTTTGTACGTCGCTCAAACCAGAGAAAGCTTATTCTATAACTTTTTTCATTAGATCAACGCAAATACCTGAAAAACGTACGGACTATTGTGACAAGCATCTTTCATACATATATTGTTCGCGCGACGGGTCAAAAAATTGGACCATGGTCGAGGGAGGAGAAGAATGTTCGTGAAGGAATGACTGAATCAGCGGTGATGGCGTGATGAGAGAAAAATTGGTTTTTTCTTTTTTCTCTTAGAGAGGTTTTCCTTCTGCCGATTTGCGGAGAAGAAGAAGAATAGAGGTACTGTAAGGAAGCTAGCTATCTCCTGGAAGTCGAAGTTACCTTCAGCGGCTGCCACCGGTGCCTCCTACTTCCAGAAGATGGCACTGGTGCTCCCGTCGTCCATCATGCACTCTGGAATACAGAACAGAAACAAAGAAATGCCATTGGGCCCAAATTACACCATTCGTCGACGTTGTTGACTATATGTATCCTTTAAAGACAAAATATGCCCTCTCTGCAGATTATACAGTGCAGTGTATCTCTGTTGCTACTCTCGAGCGACCACTGAAAATTCATTCTCTGAGTACAAATGTACAGATTATTACATAATCACCTTAAAATAATCGAAACGTACGAGATCAACGATGTTCAAAACGATATTTCCTAGCGATAAATTTATTCGGAGTAAAACCTTCTGTCGTCTGTTTAAAAATCGTATTCCGAATACGCGACAGTTTTTATATTATCTATGTACATACATATTCGGAAATTTGAAGTTCGCCGCTCAGTCGGTAGCAAGGATTTCAATCGGGCGTAACTGTTTTATCACAATTTTACATTCCTCGGATAACGCGGCGACGATTCGCGCTTTCGATTCACCGCATTCCCCGCGTGAATGAACTTAATGACGCGTTTTCGCGAGGTTATGGAGATGCAAAATTGGCGAACCGAGTTAAAGGTCGTCGTCCCGGGGTGCTAGATGCGAGCTCATTCCAGTCGCTAGCCTGACTCGCACCTTCCAGCTAGGCTCCAGGGCACATTTAAGGATTTGTCTCGGGAAATTAGATTCTCGCCTCACTTGCAGCCTCGTTGCATCCCCGTTCTCCACGGATTCTTACCCCTTCGTCCACCTTGCTCTTTCTCACCACCCCCCTCCCTCCCCACCCTCTACCACCGTCTTTCACTTCCTCGCACTTCCTTCTACTATTTCTTGACAGGGAATTCTCCTTCCTTAAGCCCCGAGTACTTTTCATCGATCGTTCGTTACCATTGTCGTGCCAGGGCACTGTAGGGACCAGGAATTGGACCTTTGTCGCTCGAGCTAAGTGTTAACGTGCCCTTCGCGTTCTTTTTCCCGGTCAGTGTCTCCAAGATATCGAGGTAGGAATTAACCCTTGGGAAATTATCTTCTCCCTGGACACCAAGAACAAAGCGAACATTCTGTTTGATGCCGTGCTTCCTTTTCTTTTGCCCGTTCTGTAGCACGCCGATCATTCCTTTTGTCCCGGCTTTAGATTGGTTTTTGTTCTCACTCTGCGATTACTCCGTTAATCCAATTAAAACGATGATCAAAATACTATTGAATAACGTAACTAATAGAAAGACACTGTGTTCTTATAACTTCCACCGATTTCGACGTCAATTTAATGGACGCCACTAAAGGAAATCAATTAATACTATTTAATTTCTTTCCTCGTGATCAATTTATGTCGAGATATTTCGAAACGTTATATTCGGTTAAATGATCTTAAAAGTATAACAATTGTTATTTAATTGGATCGTACAGTTTTTCATTTTCCCAATATCGGCACCAAACAATGGAACGAAAGATGATCATATATGTTTAAGATAATTGTCAATAAAGCTTATTTAAAATTCAAATTTTGAATAAATCTATTATTTATAGAAGAATCCTTTGTGTTGCATGAAACTACAAAAAATTTTGTAAATAACGCAAACCCTGCATAGGAATAAATATGCAAGAACATTACGCATTGAGATTATACCTCCACAATGTGTCGAATATTTTTGTTTATCAACATTTGTAGAAATATTTTTAATGAAATGATTCTACAATTTTTTCAGTATGCTTATCAAAATTTCTCATACGACTTTCAAATCATTATCATTCGATAAATGTTACTGCTGCAATTCGTCCATTGTAACATAAAACATTTACCAACGTCACTAATAAGATCGTTATCTGTAGGAGAATTCGCTTTGTTTTAGATACAATGTATTCGAGGGCAGTATTTGAGATTATACTACCACAATGTGTCGAATATTCTTGTTTATCAACATTTGTGAAAATATTTGTAACGAAATGATTCTACAATTTTTTCAGTATGCTCACCAAAATTTCTCATACGACTTTCAAATCATTATCATTCGATAAATGTTACTGCTGCAATTCGTCCATTGTCACACGAAGCATTTACTAACGTCACTAATAACATCGTTATCTGTACGAGAATTCGTTTTGTTTTAGGTACAATGTATTCGAGGGCAGTATTTAAGATTATGCTACCACAATGTGTTGAATACTTTTGTTTATCAACATTTGTGGAAATATTTTTAACGAAATGATTCTACAATTTTTTCACTATGCTCACAAAAATTTCTTATACGACTTTCAAATCATTATCATTCGATAAATGTTACTGCTGCAATTCGTCCATTGTCACACGAAGCATTTACTAACGTCACTAATAACATCGTTATCTGTACGAGAATTCGTTTTGTTTTAAATACAATGTATTCGAGGGCAGTATTTTAATGAAATGTCAGTTAACAGTATAATCCTACGTAAATTCTTACGTGCTTAACGACGAGAATCTCGTTAAATACATTGCAATTACCGATCCATACGTAACTTTATACCACGCCGTTTTATTGATATCACCTCTCGTCTTACGAAGAAGCACGTCGTTCTCTCATAATCCACAAGGATTTCTCGCAATAGCTTCGGACCGAAGCAGTTCATGTCACGTCAGCCAACTCAAAGTTGCCAGCAATGAAGGCACCCTTCGAGAGTCTCGATATCCCAGGATACGTTTATCTGCCCGAACATGATAGGGCGAATGATGGCGGTGGAGGCAAGGTGACTCGCGGAGGGATCGAAACTTATCTACTTGCTCAACTAGCTCCGGTACAGCAGCCCCTTATCCACTCGCAGGAACTTCGCCTACTCCTTAAGCTTGAGCAACTTTCGTGTAAGATACGCATTTCTCAAATCTGTTTCCGTCGTTGTACACTTAATTCCGGTAGCTTTCGTCAGACAATCAACCGTGCTTAGGCTTGAAAAGCGTGAGAAATCGACCGAGAAGCTTATTTTTCACTTTCTCTTCAACTGTTTTGCGAGAAGGTACAACTGTATGCTTTCGTCTGTTATTGCAGCGAGAATTAATATTTACTCTTTTTATCAATCTGAATCAGTAGAACATGTTCCAATGCTTAATATAGATAATTCGTTTTACGTAGTATACACAAGTGAAACAAAAGCTCATCCAATGAATAATTAAATTATTACCTGGAATGTGTATTACATAAAGGACATAAAGTCATGTTGTAATTTGTAGATTGCATAATGTGCGAATAAAATGGTCGGATGGACAATAACGGTATGTTCCAAATGGCGAGAACATTGGCCGTCGTTTACCACTTCAATTCTGCAATTAAAATCTGATTTCTCTTTTGTAGTGCTAATAGAACAGTACCCAGAGTTGATTTATAGGATATTATTCAACGCGTAAAGTATTATCATAGTATAAGAAAATCTATAAACTCAGGTAATTAAGCCGTGTAAGGGGAAGCCGTTAACTAAGGGAAATGAAAAGTGCTGCACGAAACAAAGGAGCTATTCACGATCGTATGCTGACAACGAAGAACAACCGTTGGCTTTGAAATTTCAAATCGCCACTTTACAAGTGTAAAATGGTAACACCGAGAACGTTCTTTCTCTCTGTTGTATCTCGATAAAGAAATGAAAATTCTGCCTAACGTTTAGAACGCTGTCAAGGACTGATAGCATTGTTATTCAAGGGAGATATTTTATGACTACTGACGTTGAGTCTCCGTTTAAAATTAATTGCGTTCAACAAGTTGCTTTAATTATTGTACAAATTAATCTATCAATAAGAAGTATTCGATAAGTTTGTACCAAATCTGGATTATGATTGGCTAAATGAAATACATTTTAAAAACATAAAAACTGACAAACTTGTAACGTTGTACATATAATCCACAATTTACACGTGGTAGTGCGTCCTGGATGATATAATCCAGATGAATCGCCATGCCATACAAGAATCAATGGAAACCGTAAAAAAATGGTTCAAACAACGCTTTCCCTTCGACAAGACCAAATTTGAGTATTAGTTGAATACGCACGCTATCGAATACATTTTATTGTTAATTGCCAGATTGGTCCAACGAGTACTTCTATTTGTATACATAGTTGCTAATCGGATGTATGTATATCCGACACAATTTCAAAGCCGACAATGTGTTGTCAATATAAATATTTATTTATAATAATTAATACTTTATTTATCTTCTTCATTTATAAGAAATCATTTCCTTCTCGGTGATCCGTTATTTTCAATTTAAAGGGCCTTTAACGATTATATCAGCAGTAATATCAATAAAAGAGTATTTTTCGAATGGTGATTTATATTAGTAAATATTACCGAAATAATCAAGTGACAAAAACTTTGAACGAACATTTATTGTACCGTATTTAATATTAAAGAAGTTACTTTTTGCACAGCACATCTATTTACAAGAATTTTCTAGATATTAAATGTTGCAGTAGACTTGTTGAGATAAAGATCAAGTTATATCTGTCATTACAAAGATTTTTAAATGTCGAACTCTGCAGCTCTTGTTATTATACCAGGTTTCAGATACATTAGCAGGGTTCTTGTGTAACTCCAGGCGATCAATCGGTTTTATTTCTATTGTAACCGAAGCGACAACAGTTGCGTGTCGTAAACTAAGTTCAGAAACTTTATGATCAAAGTCTATCACCAAAGTCTATCACCATACGTTATAGACATATCATGTAAGACAGTATGAGCAGAAGTAAACAGCGATAGTGTTCAGCTTCAGATCGTGGTTCCTATACCTGCGTGAAACTGAGGCTTTGTGGGGCTACACTGAGACACCCGACCGGAGATTACAATGGCATCTACGCTAAATTAGCATATGAATTACGCCTCCCTCCCCCTTCCCGTCCCCAATCCATTTCTCTCGTTTCGCCCCGTAACCTGATTTTCTCCTTCGGTATGTCTCCTAGAACACCACAGACGGATGAAACTCAATTGATCGGACAAAGCTGCTTGCCTGATTACTAATTTCATACGATGCTACTTTTTCCTCTGTGCATACGCAAAAACCCAAGAGCAATGGAAATAGGCAATCAAATGGCATGGTGAAGATAAACACTGGATCTGACTCTGAACGTGAGACAAGACTGGTTCTACATACAAAAATGAGTCGAAAATGTAAAAGAACATTTTTCCTTATGATGTGTCAATTTCAAGATAATCGAATTTGAAAATTCATGTAACATGTATACAGGGTGTAACAAAAATGTTGTCGGACCCGGAACTGGGGCACTCGGGGGGTAAAGTGGAACAAGTTTTTCCTTAGCAACAATGTAATCTGAGGCTTCGTTACCGAGATATTAACGAAAAACTCCGATCATTCAGAGCGCGAGTTTGCCAGCCTACAAATCGCAGCGCGCAGCCACCATTACCGCGGGAACTCGGCTGGCAAACTCGCGCTCTGATTGGTCGGGGTTTTTCGTTAATATCTCGTTAACAAAGCCTGAGATGACATTTTTGCTAAGGCAAAACTTGTTTCAAATCACTTCAAAAGTCTTCCATTTCCGGGTACTCCAACATTTTTGTTACACCCTGCAGATAATATTTTATTCTTATATACTCTGGATAACGAAGATTTCACTTCGGCTTCGTGACTGAAACATACGAAAGCCCCCGGAATTCAACGTGTTAAATAACACTGTTCAACACGTAAAATACCTCATAAGCGTTAACGCCACTCATCATAACGGAAGCACTAAATGTGCGTAGGCAAGACGACCCTCACGCCGTCATTGAGTACCACTACCGCCGCCTTGTGTTCTGCTGAACAACTTCGTTACTCTATTGAAAACAAAACAGATTTTGTAACTTTCCTTGCCACCTTCTTTAGCAGAATGGTCTGCTCCATCGCATGCTATGGTTAAATCTTCTCCTAGACTCTTATATTTTGAAATCAATTTGTGAGAATCAACAAAAGATTGGTGTGTTTTCGGTGTCCTTTTCACTTTGATCATTACTTAAATATATTTACATGTCTGTAATATAATAACAGTTTACATCATTTTGTTCTGGAAAAGCCAGAGAATTATTTCGTAACATAAGCAACTGAGAACCAGCACTGTAATAGGACAAAACACCTCCACATTTGAAAATTTGCAATTTTTACAAAAATTAATTTTTTAAAAAATTGGACGTGCTGGGAAAAAACGGTTTGCAGATTCGATTCAGCTCGTAAAGAACTATTATAAACGCCTCTTAACGTTTATGAGGTATCAAAAAAGTTAAAATTTTTTGAACAATGTAATATGTGCATTAAATACACAACGTGCTATAGAAATAGTATGTCAATAATAAAATTAATTCAAAAATAAACTCTAGATATTTTTAGATTTTAATTTAGTCTTATTAATGAAATTTGATGATTACACATCTACTGGTTAGATTGTTTGTTCTCACCTCCGCGGTTTTCACTGTCCGCCGGCTTCACTTGAATAGGACGGTTCATCTGCAACAGAAAGAAGATCGTTGAAATTATACTTTATATTTAATTGACGATTTCAAAATAAGTTCATTAAAATTAATTACGATTTCACTTTAATTTTGTCAAAATTTATACGTCATCTTGACTGTTCAGACACTAACTAAGACGTTAGTATCTAAATGTAACGTATTATCCTTATCCTTATTATACACATATATAAAAGAAAGTGTCTGTCCCTTTGCTCGCTTATAACTCAAGAACTACGGGATCAATTTCGATGCGGTTTGTTTCATCGTGTAGTGCAATTCTCGGGAATTGTTTTATGCTATATAAATTTTTAGATTTACCAGAATATTCATTGCATTGCTATGTTCCATAGCAGGGGCTCAATCTCTTTGAACTTCTGGGTATAAATAACGTAATATCCAGAACTGGTATAGAAGCCTGTTGGTTATGGGAATGAAGTTATGGCTAAAACTTATTACGAGTATATAGTGTAGAACTTTTTGTACTTTTGAAAGTTGATTGGTTATCATTGGTAGTGAATGGTGATCAGGGATAAATGAGGATTAAATGACAGATAAATGAATTTTTTATGACATTATTGAAATTTTTTTTTAAATTGGCTGATATGACGAAACGGGAAAACCATACTATGCCTTGCAAATGAGCCGTACTTAGTTACTCCAAAAAATCTCCCTGTTTTAGTTGAACTACTCTCCTTCATGTACGTGTAAACAATTTATTTACTGATAGGCATCGGTACATAGCTTCACCATTCCGAGGGCCACCATTTCGGACTAAAATTTAATTCACAAACTAAGCTGCCCCCGCAAGAGCGGGTACGTCGGCTAATAATACATAAATCGATTTAAAACAAACTCGCTGACGTTAACTTCAGTGTCAAGAAAATAGACTTATGTTGGAAAATTCGATCAAAAGATATTACAGGTTTACACAGTATCACATTACGTTGTTTTCTTTAATGAACATCAATAACAATATCTCTATGAAAACTGTCTAAATTGTCCTGCCCTTTTCTCCGCATAATAAATTAATTGTGGTAAGTCCAATGTAAAAATATTCTTACTATCTGTTACTACCATTCGTGTATTTCTGCCTTTGAAACCTGATCGTTTATGAAATTTTACTGTTTTAGTGATTTCAATTTTATGTTATGCAAAAATACTTTCAGACTATAATGAAAAAGTCTGTTTTAAGAAAGACTACTTATCATCACAGTTTTTTTTCCTAAATATATGTATACAATAAATGTTGACAAACATGCGTGGAAGTCGTTTGTACTAACTGGTTTACGATACAACTCACAAAATAGCTATATTTTTCAATCACGTATCTGTAACTGGGAACATGGACCCTAAAGCAGGCCATACTCGATGAGGTTTACCTTTACCTCGAGGCCTGGCCTCATGAGGTGGTCGCACGTTAGGGGAGTTGGGTCTCCCAAAACCTCCTTGTAATCTGTAGCGGGATGGTAGGACCGTGCTGAACGCACGGGTGAAAGTTCCTCAAGGGACCTTCGTGTGATGTGCGTGAGTCGGAAGGCTGAGAAAGAGCCACAGAGGGTGAGGCGTGCGGAGTTTGACGAAAGCGAGTGACAGCAAAATGTATATGTATTTAGTATTAATTTTCACTGAACTATTTCAATTTAGTTTAGAATTATCCATGAAAGTGCCGTTCTTTGAAACCGAATATCCTACAGTAGTACGTACAGCTTCCAAGCAATGAAATATCATTTATATACAAAAAAAGGTTGGAATTTTTAGGCATAGCAGTAGATATGTGCATTGGAGAGGCAAAACTATCATGGTAAAAAAGAAAACATTGGATGGCTGGCAGAAATACAGATTCCTCTCTTCACTCTCCCTTGCCCAGTCGTCCTGCTTGCCGTATTGCATCTTCAGTCGAAATTTTTTGGCATCATACTTTCTATTTCATGCATCTTTTTACTATTTTCTCGCATTTCTCAGTTTCCACCCATGTTTCGTAAGCCCTACTATTTTAAACTTCTTGATGTAATTCCATGTTTCTTTGTCCTTGTTTGTCACCCCCCGCTATACTCCACACGCATATCTGTATTCCTGCCCCTGTCTCCTTTTCCCTTCTTCCCTTCCCTATCTTCTCTTCTCTCTTACATTCATTTCTTTGAACCTTTCTTGTGTTTCCTTCCACTTATACCATTTCCCAGCTACTCTAATTTTCTTGTATCCCGCTTTTGCCTCCTATCCCTGCTGGTAAATTCCTTTTTCCCACCATTATCTGCTTCTTCATCTCCCAATTCTCTAATGTCATCACCACCATTTTTTTCCTCTCCGTACCTCTCATCGCATGGATCTTCTCCACTTTTGTTGTTACTTTCAAGTTTCTCTCTACGTACTCTTCTACCGTCTTTTTATCATTTTCCGCTCCTAGCTCTGCGCCCTTCATTACTATATTCTTCCTTCCCCTCTCACTCTTTCTTTTCTCTCATGTTCCAGATCTATGCTTCTTATCCTTTTCAACAACTTTGTCTTCTCTTCTTTCCATTTTACCCTTTCCTTCTTCATTTCCTCCTCACTCGCTTCTCTTTCTTCTTTCAATTCCTTCCTCATTATTTCTATTTGCTTCTCAAAGCTTTTAAATTTTTCCTATACTTTCTTCTACACTTTTCCTTAGTCCGTCCATCTCTCTCTTTTATCTCTTCTATCTTTTATTTTACTGACATATTACACAATGAAATAATACAATAATTAAACATAAAAACTAAAATCGTCGCATCGGGATTTCATTGGGGTTTCGGACGGGGTCTTCATCGTGAGCACGTGAGGGAAATCATGCAGCTCTCGGTGTTTAGGACGTAAACTTTAGGTTGCTCGGGATTTGAGATTTTTAACCTGGCTTGGGCCACTCGGCCGTCGCGTCGTAAACGTGTGACGTAGGACTTTTGCCGAGAACACCCGAAGCAGAGGGCACACGGACGCGAGGTAGAAAACGCTTGTGTTGGGGAGCCGCCTAGTAGGATGTAGTGGGGCAGGACTCACGAACAGGGTAGAATATGCTTGTGTAAAATACCCACGGGAGGCATGGAGAGGGTATGCGCTCGCGCGGTTAGCCCACACTATTCTGGCATCACTGGGCACACGGAACTGTACACTATGCTCTGATCCCCTCTCCGAGCCTTCAAACTCTCATCCCTTTTTCCCCGCTCTTTTACGGGGCAGTTTTCTCTTCGGAACCCGTCTTTTCGTCACTTCGAAGCCTCCCTTGGCACTTCTAGAAATGTGTTATGGCAAAACTTTGGGTAAAAATCTTGGCAGTCGGATCATTTGTCTTTCTTTTTGGGTGTACATATAGCTTAAAGGTGTTGCTTAATTCATAATAAAATTATTTTGAATGTTTCATTGTATCTGCTTAATAATATGATAATTTCATATTTGCAATATTCTAGAATATATTGGTACTCTTAATAATTATATATTCAGAGCTTAAAAACTCACTTAATAAGAATAACGATATTATGAATTAAGATGTATTTAATAAATAACAGTTACGTGTTAATTTCTGCAACTTTCAGAAAGAATGTATTATTTAGTACATCTACGTACTCCCAAACATGTAGAATGATCAATCAGGATTAATAATATATTCAGTGTCAACTTGTAGAACACCATCAATGGAAAGAAATATCCACAAGTACCACAAAAACCATTTCTAATCATTCCAGGAACTCCTCATTTCCGAGAGTCGAAACTATTTTGGGACACCCTGTATATCAAACGCACATTCATTAGAACTTATATTAGCCAATAAAGTATTTCTGCAGTATAAGTAGTTAATATCAATTTACAACTAGTGAAATAAGATTAATCTGTCGTGTAAAATAACTCAAGGCCGTCGGACAATCCCAAAAATGATATGCAGACAACAATTATTAATATCTATAATTTAAATTCATTTTGATATTCAGCTTTCTGCATGAAATTAATTTATCATTTTGTAAAATAATATTACTATTTCTGAATCCGTCGGTAATCGAAACAACGTGAAACATAATTTAGAACAATCAATTCCGTCGGAAGTTTGATAATCTGTTTCGCAAGATGGGTGTAATATGGAGACCATCTGTCTTCTGATTCCCTCTTTTTTTCATTATGTACTGCCTACCATAAGAATGTGAAGGAAAGAATGCAGTGGGGTGGAAAAGTACGTGGCAGCCCCAAAACTTTTTTCTTGTGCATGCAAGTCATATACCAAGGGGAGTCGCGTTGCAGGGGTCAGTGGCACGACCATGTGGAACACGCGCAGAAACTATGTTCAGTTACACGACCAAGATTTCCGGGTTCATGGTCTTGAATAGGCACATTGTTTCATTGCATTCGCAGTACGCGGTTGACTCTGAAATTCAGAGTCTGAATACGTTATTTTTGTATCACTCTCAATTAAATTGTAAAGGATCTGAATGAGTGAAGATTGTTTGCGTTATATTGTAATATAAAATAAAAACTATATATTTTTTGCTGTGTAAGAAGAATTCAATTTTGTATATAAACATTTTCTTGTATGCCATAAAAAAAAACTTTTCTTATGTCTAACGTATGTCGTCCTTTTCGCAAAGTAAGGACATTCATAAAATTGTTATAGTAAAGAACTGTTAGGTTTCTCCACCAATCAGAAACGATCACGAGAAATCACGAATCACTGTGAAAAATCACCGTGATTGGGAACGAACGTGATCGAATCACGAGTGATTCACAAGTAGCAGTTCACGTCATCTCTACCTAGTACCTACTTCATCAGGAGTTGCACGGATTGGATTATGAAAACCGCGTTCGATTTTGTCAATAGTTCTGGCATCAAATGCAAAATGATGATTTTTTTTACCAAAAGTGTTATTTACCGACGAAGCGACATTTACTAACCGCGGGCAAATTAATTTGAGAAACATGCACTACTGGGCATCAGAAAATCCTCACTGGATGAGAGAAGTTGACCATCAACGTCATCGAGGCGTCAATGTGTGCTGTGGGATACTCGACAATAAATTAATTGGACCATATTTTATTAATGAACGATTAACGGGATAAAAATATTCAAATTTTTTACGTGATATTTTACCAACTTTATTAGAAAATGTACCATTCAGTATCCGCACAGACATCTGGTACCAACATGATGGTTGCTCCGCACATTATGCACATGTAGCAAGGCAAATGCTGAATAGAATTTCTCAATCGATGGATCGGTCGTGTTCGAGAATTTCTGCGGCCAACACGTTTATCAGATCTAACGCCGCTTGACTATTTCTATGGGGTACATTAAAAGATATGGTGTATCGTGAAGCAACAACACCAGAGAATATGACAGAACGAATTCGTGGAGCATGCAGTATGCTTGCTGCACGAACAATTCAGAGTGCAGTTTCCTTGATGATTAATAGATTACATTATCGTTTTAATGTGAATGGACAACATTTCAAATACCTACGTTAGTGAATGGAAGAAGTCTTACTGAAATCTTTGTTGGTATTGAATTTCCAACTTGATATTATGCACAGACCATTTTCAAGAAACAAAGTGAAATTATTCGTTAATTATTAGGTTTACGGCTAATAAAGTACTTTTGTACTAAAAATTTTAATGTCCTTCGATATTTTTGTATAAAAAATATAGTATTCCATTTATATAAACGAAGTTGACCTTCAAATCTCCGAAACGCCTCCACTTACAAAAAAAATATATGCATTATATAATGTATCCCTCTAAATTCTACAACTTTTCTCTGAAAAGTTTTTTCATACAATGTATATTTTAGAAGGTATTCAGGATAAAGAAGTTGCGTGGACTACCCTGTATATTTACAATATATGTTCTTAAATAATCGTTATAAAGATCATATGTCACATTCAATTTCGTCACTAAGAAAGGGCAGGAAAATCGTTCAAGTTGTTTAGAGAATGCTTTTAAAACAGCGAAACCATGCTCTTTATTACTATTATCTAAGAACATATGTATAATGAATTATAACAATATACATAGCACCATTTAAAGGGATTATGAACGCTGAAAAAAGGAATTAGGTCACACGAAAATAGCAAAAATGCTTATTCTAGGAATACCACCAATATTATTTCGTCGACTACAATAAGTTTACGACTTAAGGGAATAGCCTGGTGTAAACTGGCTGAAAATGAATGAATTTTTTAAAGGTTCTTGTGAAGAAATTATTAACATTAGAACTACTAATGACAAACGCATACCTTTTTCGATCGATCGATAAATATGGTAAACTTTTGAAAATTTACAAATGTATAAATTATCTAATTTCTTTAATGTCGTATCGTAATAAAAATTACAAAAGATCTGAGAAAATGGATTGTTATAACATTTTAATCAACGTCGTAAGAGTATATTGGCAACTCATTTTGACTTGCTTGGTTGTGTTAGTGTTAAACCAATCTTAGTGGAACTCTGGGGATATTTTATTGTACAATTGAACTGAATCAAAAATTGTTATTTTTACAAAAACTCCATAAATATTATGGTAATAATATAATGGAAGAAAAGGTGTTCGCGTTCCGGGCCGGGGAATATAACTCAAATACATTTAACCAACTGACCCGGCATTGCATGTATATACGTATTCTACAACATCTTCTTCATAGCATGAACCTATATTTACAGTTTTATTGTTTTAATAAATCGTATTTTTTAGCATTTTTCACTTGAAAACAGTTAAGTTTTCTTAAAAAAGTTTCATCATTTTTTCAATTTTGCATTTGTTAACTTCAAAATAGGTTCATGCTGTAAAGAAGATTTTAAAGAATATGTACATGCAAGGCTGGGTCAGTGGGTACAATATTTTCTTCGTTACATTTTCCGGCGTTGAATACCTTTTTTGCTTACGGGCTGTACATAAGTCTTTATAACTATAATATTTATGGATTTGTCGTGAAAATAAAAATGTTTGTATACAGTTTACCTGTACACTAAAATAATCTCAAAGTTTTAAAGAGAATTGTTTAATACTTTCTTCACACTAAATTCCTAAATATTCGTTCATTTTTAGCTGTTTATAAGTTCCTCCTTAGTTGATATCGTCTATAATACGTAGGACATCGGGTTTTCCGAGAGTAGGTACTGAAGGGGAGTGATTTTTTCGGCTGAACTTTACTTCCCCGGACCAAAAATGATCGACTTTTTTTTATATCTTCTGGTAGTATTCAACGAGTAAAATCTGAAAATGCAAGTGTTAAGTTTAGGAATCCAGCGGTTTAAAAGTTATGCGTATGTAAAACCAAGCATTTTTGACATACTGTACATTTTGTGTTAAAGGGCATATTGACTTCTATACCAAATTTGTCCAATCAGTGGTGTCACTGCTTGTAACGAGATGCACGTGACGGCGGCCATTTTGGCGTTATAATTCAACTGTGCTTGTAAAAAGGACTCGCTTATTCAAAGCGAAATACTGATTCTGAGTAGGATTGATCTAGTTCAGGTGGCGGGGAGGGGATTTAGGCCCCCAACCCCCAAAACAACAGACGACTTTCTACGATTATTTATTAACTAACTCTAACTAACTCAGAATCAGTATTTCGCTTTGAATAAGTGATTCCTTTTTACAAGCACAGTTGAATTATAACGCCAAAATGGCGGCCATCACGTACATCTCCTTACAAACAATGACACCATTGATTGGACGAATTTGGTATAGAAGTCAATATGGCGTTAAACTAACCTGTAAACTACGCTAAAAATGCTCTATTTTACATACGCATAACTTTTGAACCGCTGGATTCCTAAACTTAACACTTGCATTTTCAGATTCTACTCGTTGAATACTACCAGAAGATATAAAAAAAAGTCGATAATTTTTGGTCCGGGAAAGTAAAGTTTAACCATTTTTTCAACTGAGAGCATTTTTTTCTTTGCTACGGCATGCCGCGACGGCCTGCCGGCTGAACGTCGCTACACACGCTCAGTTTTACTTGAACAGATCAATTCCGTTCAGTCTCACCGAATGACTTTTCGTACTTCATCCGGCCGACTAAAGAGTCATAAAAACTGAACAGTTTTATGGTACACACGCTCTGGCCGGACTGTTCGGGCGAAACTGACAGTCCGGCCAGAACGTGTGTAGCGGCCTTTAGGCATTTGTTATTGTCTCGTTGTCAGGGGAACTCGATGTTTGTATAGATACCAGAATTGAGATACGACGTGTTACCCTACTCCTGTCTCTCCGGGGAAGTTTAACACAGAATGCATCGTGTAAATGTCATTTACTACCCGGGAGATCTGTACCAGTCAATAACGATTACTAGGCGAGGCTTCTACGGAACGTATTGCAGGCATAGACGTGGCGATTAACGTAGACAAGTATTAACTACCGCCCATTACCACTGGCTTCATTGCGTCCGAATAGTTCCACTTACACTTGATCAACTTACCGAATTAATGTCAGTTAATGATTTCATCGAGTTGATGATTACCCTACAAGAACACTTGTACCCTCACGAGCAAACTCGGCTACCAAGGGAAAAAGTGATGTAAGGGAAAAACCTCTTACCGTTTGGTCCTGGAGTTACTGAAATTTATGCCAAATTAATATTCGGTTTAACATTTATTTCAGTATTTGAAATAAATTTATCAAGCGGTAGGAGATCCTTACCTCTACGTTATTTTTTCCTCTAGTGGAAGCCGAGTTTGCTCGTGGGTGTAGAAGACAAAGTATGAACAATTCTTTACGCTAACTACGAGTTTGCTTAAAACGTCTCAATTGGCACTCTATTTATATAAATTGGACGTTTGAAAAACTGCACAAATACCGTCTAGTTTGTCAAATATCAAGTATCATATTATTACGTGTACATTTTAAGACTTGCAAGACTAGGTTTAACTATGAAGCTCCACGACGAATAGTTTTCATCGATTGATAATGTCGAGAAGTCCACGACGAACATCAGCTAGAAAATTGAGAATTTTTCTCTCTCTTAGAGCTGCACTGTTACGTTCATCACACCCGTAAGAATGCAATCAATTTGTTGATGTGTTTGTCTGCTTCACATAAAAGTTACCATTAAGAAAATGTGATGATTATATGTATAGAATAGAGCTATTCTTACTTCGCCAATTTCAATGACCTTGATATGTGTTCTGAAGGTCCATGTCCTCAGTACCCAGATAGCAACGTACGTCTAACGGACGTCCTTTTCATGTCCGGTTTAAATCCGAATTTCCTACGTCCGTTTTGGACATCCCTAGGATATTCGTAAGGCTTAAATTTCGGATGGTTTCGTTTAGTAATTTTGGCTCACTATCATTCCGTGTAAGGTGATGGAATCTCATGAGCAAGGTGTCATTCTTTAGAGAATTAATAGAGAAGTGTAACAAAAATAGTGGTTTTGTGCGGAAACTTCAGAACATTTGAAAAAATATTTTTTTGCTTAAACTGTCTCTAACCAACACACAATCAGTATTTTACTTTGAATCAGTGATTTTTTTCTTGTACTGCCTCTAACCAACATACAATTAGCATTTTGCTTTGAAAATAAAAATTAAGACATATGTATACACAGATGATATCCCCCAGACATATATTTTTATTATAATTCCTTATAGCAAAATTGATCTTTTATTTATTAAACACAAACCAACTTAATGTAATTTCTATCACCTTGCATAGAATGAAATCTAACCGTAATTTTAATCATTTGGGAAACGTTTCTTATACGTCTTTTAAGACATTACCATAGCGTTTTTAAAAACTCTTTGTCCCCAAAATGCACAAAGAATGTTACTTTTACACATTTGGAGAACGTTCTCAGATTGTTGACACAGGACGTTCCACTTTGAAAATAGGACCTTCCTAGAACATTTAAAGATTTTAACGAGGACCTAACGGGGACATATGGTCCTTCTCGGGACATCCTCCGAATGTACAGAACGTCCAGAACGTACGTCCTTCGGACGAACTTGAGACCTTTTTGTGCTATTTGCGTAACTTTATACATAAGTAGGTATATGTATACAAACCGCCGCTAAGCTTCATTTTGAAAGATATACGCAAACATATTTTCAACAACATGTATTGCATTGATTCAAGATGTTTCGCAGACCACAGTTCTAATATTGTCATAATGGATCGTACACCGTACGGTCATAGTTCCCGGGAACTGCTCGATGTTTTTGTTCACTTTCAGTTTTCGTGATACTTATTTACCTATATAAGCTTCAAATATTAGTAACACGTTAAATGCCGGAAGACTTTCGTATGTTTCAGCCAGTGTAAGAATAAAATGTGGTAATTATTTAGAAGTTTGACTTCCTTCCCGATTTCCGTGACCTTGAAATATATTGTCAAGGTTTGTATAGGTCACAATTGTAAACAACTTTGTCCTACAGGGTGTAACAAAAACGTTGTCCGACCCGAAAATGGAGCACTCGGGGGGTGAATTGGAACAACTTTTTCCTTAGCAACAATGTAATCTGAGGCTTCGTTACCGAGATATTAACGACAAACCCCGACCAATCAGAGCGCGAGTTTGCCAGCCGAGTTCCCGCGCTAACGGTGGCTACGCGCTGCGACTGGTAGGCAGCGTTACCGCGGGAACTCGGCTGGCAAACTCGCCATCGCTTTATCTGTTATGATTTATTGCTCAGATCACCGTGTCAAGAGTTTTTAGAAAATAAATGGGCATCCATCTAAATACAGCTATTGATTAGGTCAAATTTTGTCGTCAATTTGTGGATGGAGGAACAGTCTGTTATTGGGGGCGAAAATGAAATTGTGGAAATCGACGAAGCGAAAATTGCTAAGCGGAAATTCAATAAAGAACAAATTGTTACTGGATTTGGATATTTGGTAGCATTCAGCGTTCAAGCTAATATTTATTTATTGTTCCAGTTTCTAACAGATCTTCGAAGATTTTGTTTGACATCATCCGCAAATGAATCAGACCAGGTATTTACCACCATCATTTCCGACTGTTGGAAATTGGAAACCCTAAAATTATTTGAATGACGAAGGGTATAAACATCTAGCTGCTATCGTGAAATGTATTTTGTTGATCCGGACAGTGATGCACATACTCAAAATATGGAGCATGCTTAGCGAGGAAACAGAGCAAATATTCCACGGTGTGGAACTCGTAAAGAATACTATGTTGGCGATAAACCTGAATTTTTATTTCGACTTATGACTTTGATAGTCGAGTAACGGCATTTTTTTATATAATGGCTGAAATGTTTCCAATTTATAATGACATTAATGCACTATAAAGTTTAGTACGAATTGTAATAATTCTGTTTATTTACTAAAAAACTTAATAGTTATGTTACATAAATCATTACTGGCGATATTAAAGTGTGGAAAATCTTTAAACACTACAATGTACATAGTTTTAGAAATACTTTGGTGGATATCTTTGTATTAAAGTTGAGTGACGGTTGTATGTATGTATGTACCTATACATGAAATTATTCAGGACTCTGATCGTTATAACATACATTAAGGCCATTGAAATCGGAGAGGTGGCCCCTATTCTACATAATTACCGCATTGTAAGTATTGTTGTTAATAGTTTCTAGCTCACCACATTCGCAAGATCACACCCTCAATACAACTGTTTAAACCACCCGAAACAATTTGTGACCTAGAACTCCTTGAAAGAATGTATTCTACCATAATATTTATATTATTATAGCGTAGTATGCACAGCACAGTGTGTCAGTTTCACTGAGATACAATATTGGCAATATATTCAATATGTGCCTTACATACTTTCAATTAAAATCAATTGTTCAAGACTTTGAATGATTTATTATTGTACTACGTACACGTGGTTACAATTATTTCGAAACTAACTGTCTTTCTATAACGAAAGATTGCATATTAAATTAAAAGAAGTATGGCCTTGAAACCTCTGATGACTCTGAAAATGTGTAATTAGAGATAATGGAGCTAAAATAATAAATTTTATGGAAGCAAATACAATAACTAAAAGTATACTATTACTGAATAAAAAAATTGAATAATTTTTACTTCTGGAAAACGAGTAATGATAATTTTCTGAACAATTGATTGAAAAGCCTGCAGTAGATTAATGTGTTTCCAAGCTGAGAACTGGAATCTCGCGATATAGGACATCAGACGAGTCTCCAGTATTCTTCAACAATTTTGTTGCAATCCCGTGGCGAGCCTCCGATAATTCGTGTCATCATCAGCCGCGTGCACTTAGAAAATCGAATCCCTTGAGAGGCACCACTCAAGATGGACGGTAATAAGTAAATGTGTTTACTCAGAGCCCAGAGCGCGCATCACGAGCAATTAATTAAGCTCGATTATCTATGTACACTGCAAGACGTAAATCTTCCTTCTGCCAGATAGATGCCGAGTAATAGTCATATGCTCTAGGAAACACACCACGTACCTAATCGTGCCAGTGTAATTTTACTTCTTCAAGGAGCACTTCGAGAAGCAAACTTTTACCTAACGATTTTATAAAAAGTTTCTATTCGCTCCGAAGTAGATCACGTTAGTACTTACAATGCATAACTGTTGTGAGCATTTTAACTCTAACATTCGATCTAGTACCATTCTAGTGCAGCATAATAGTAATTCGTTAAAGCAACAGTTATCAGTTTGTATTCCCAAAATATTTAACGTAAGTATGTACTTCTATAATCTCTTTGAAGCTATAGCTGAGAGTGGGGTAAACCTGCAAAGCCAAATTTTGTCCAATGCCTGTTGTAAGGTTATGGCTACAAGTTCGATGCACGATTTGTTATAAACAACTTGCGCGCACATTGACAGCAACATTTGCAGCAAATTGGCTTGTACAAACCTTGTTCCGGTTTTGCTCTCGATTTGACATAGGTCATATTGCAAGACATTCTGCCAACATATTTTACCATCTGGTCAATTGGCGTTGCCTGCAAAACCCAAGTCAACTGTGGAAACAAATGGCTATGGTTTTTTAGACAACTTTTGTCATTTCTTGCTGGTAATTTGCTCGAAACCTTTACACAACTGGTTATCAGGGATAGTCCATGTGGAAGTAGGAGGGGTTTAAGCCAGTGATGGGCAACTGCGCCCGCTCGGGCACGCTGCCCGCACGGGCGAGCTGGCGGGCAGCCGCGGGCTCCTATGGAGGGGATGCGAGGCAGGAAACACCACGACATATTTGTGTGAGATGAGTGATAGATACGTCATATGGGATCAAAAAACCGCGCTCTCACTCACGCATGTCCCCCACCACTGCTATGATCTACACGCCGTTGCCCGCCAGTGAGTTTGGCGGGCCCTGAGTTGCCCACCCCTGGTTTAAGCTATAATTTCGTTGATTTTGAAATTGTTTAAAAGATATCGACCCTCAAATTTTGCAATCATCACCGATTTTTACGAAAACTAATTTTACAAAAAAATATTGACCTGTGTAATTATTAAAGATACGAACTTGATCTTCACTTCATTTTAATTGTAAAGGATCATTCTTATTAACTAGTATATAATGATATAGATAAAATTATTCCAAACAATAAGAGTATGTTTACACGCGAACTCACGGTGCAACTGTGATAGTCAACGAAGGTCGTAAATCTCCGACACGATTGATATCGACACCGAAGTTCGGCGTTGCCTAATACGAATTAACGTGATCAGGATAGTAGTTTGTATGAAGTAAAAATGGAAACAGTATATGTGGATTTAATGATAACAAATAACAAAACAGATTATTGATATAACTATTGAGTGATGAATAAAATGATACAGTTTATGCGGTTATTCCGGAGTCTTATATGTGAATGTACAGAGTGCAAGTTGGTGTTGACTCTTCAGCTGTTGCTGGTACACTGACGTTTAAATGGAAAAAGCCATGAAAATATACGTTTTGCCTGATTGGCTGAAGGGTGAAGGCGGTTGCTAAAACTACTGACCACTGATTGGTTGCTCTGAAGGAGGAGAAATCCGTTGGATTTTCCAGAACGTCGTCGAGGAGGAAAACCTTTCCTTCAGGGCAACGTGTACACGTGCAAACCATTAGGTTGGTCGCTCACGGTTTGACTTGACCGGGCGGAATTTGTGCGCGTACTCGAAGGGTACAGGTTTATAACCCTTTTGTTGCGACTTTTGCTATGGTCTGTTTTTCGAAAGATGATGCCTGGGAGGTAGGCCCGAGTTTTCGCGGTGTTGCCGCTAGACACCTACGACATTTGTGTCTTTCTCACTCTTCGCGTCTTAGCCAATGACATGCGACCGTCGACGTGAGTCCTCGCCTACGGTCGTCTGTCTCCATCACACGTATTACAAACCTCTCGAGAAGGACCTACCTACAATCTCAAGGAGTGGGGACTGCGTTCGGCACGCGCCCGTCAATCATCCATTTTCGGGAAATGGCGGAGAATGTTGACGAGACGCTGAACGTTTTCACACGTCAAAAGTTAAAATACACGAATAAGAAAAAGTTTATTTCTTTTGAAAGAATGTATTGTACCCAAATATTGAGCAACATATTAAAAGGGGATTAAATTAATACGTAGGTTATTAAACGCTACACATGGAAATTACAGGGTAAAGAAGAAAGTTGGTTTACCGAGCGTCTGAGCGAGAGGCTCTCTTGCCGAAGTGCTGGAGGTTGGAAAGAGACACACAGTGGCAATGAGACCGTCACAACGTCGCACGAAATACAGGCCAACCTCCCAGGCATCATCTTTCGAAAAACAGACCATAGTACCGCGTGGACGACGACGCCTGTGGACCAAATGTTGATCCTTTTGATGAGGATATTAAAAAGGGAAATAAATATGTATAATGGATGAAAGGATGTTTTGTTCGATGCCAATAGCCGCTGCGACCGGGCAGAAAGAATATAAAATCAGGGAAATTATTTCTAAAGGTCTTCCATGCGTATAAGGTTCTAACTGTAGATGTTTACGATACGCAGCGCGTAACAGAGTATGTGAGCATTATGAGACGCGTTGCACCTTCGCCTGTGCGTTCGGCACGGCCTATCATCTCGCTACAGATTAGAAGGATGCATCGGGAGACCCAGCTCCCCTAATGTAAGACAACCTCATGAGGCCAGACCTCGGAGGTAAACCTCATCGTGTATGGTCTGCTTAACCGATTCTTTTCTCTCACAGAATGCACGATTCCTAGACAAACACGCAAGATCCCGATGGCGGATAGGTTGAGGTTAATAACTGCCGAATTGAATGGTGTATGGTCGCTTCGGAAATTGAATAAGCTATCGTGCCTGAACCGAACCGTCGGACGAAGCTCGGTATTTGACCTGGCTGCGTGCAATCAATGTACTGATTGGAGATACGGGCTCACACTGTAGCCCTTGGTATTCTCTCCGGCATGATTTATATATGTACGGTATTCGCAGGCGATGTATTCATTACTTGATTACCCTTCGATAACTTTATACCATCGTGACCGTGTAACGAGCCAGATATTGAGATATCTTATACGTATTATATTCGATCTTCATTTACGAGGTACATTTTCTTGTTTTTGCATGTAATTAGATCATCCTGTTATTTTTTTAGCTACTCGTTTCTCTTCCGGCCCGTTTACTCATCTTACTAATTTTTTCGGGCATAAAGATGTTCGAAATTAATAAATCAAATTGTGCCACATGAAACTGCAGATATTTAACCTCCCGTCGGGCGCAGCTGGCCTTATAATTACAGCGGCGTGAAAACAGCTAATAATCGTTTCCAGAACTTTTTATTTTTAGTCTAACATTACAATACTTCTAATATTATCAATAAAATAGTTATATCATTAAAATAAATTATTTACAAAAAGAATAAGAATATTATCTCAAAAAATCAAAGTAAACCCATTACTATGAACTCTGTCTTCCAGACACATTATGCCCGTTGATGTTGCAGAACATATTGCGCCCAATGGAGGGTTAAATACATAGTTGTCGGTCAGCCGGAATTAGTAAACACATTGTAAGTAGTAGTTTTTACTTCATAAATGTCTGTGATTATTCAACTTGTTTCGCAATTGTTTAACTATTCTGTCTTAGTAAACAAGTATCAAAGTAAGAGCAGTGGATAGTTCCCACGTATTGATTTAAATTTGCCGAGTTATATTATTTAATTTATACTCCATTTTTACAAATGTATAACATTTGAAGGACTGATAGAATCAAAATTCTGACTTGGTAGAAAATTATGCACATCTACACCGAATAAAAGTTGTTCTTTGCAAATACAACATTTCCATGTTGACTTGTAGGGTTGTAGGAATAGTATTTCAAAAGACAACCTATTATTACCATAAACGCGAAATTTGAATAACTTACGTTGGTTTCTATATTGTTCGAAAACTAGACTAATAATTTGTATAATATAATTAAAGCATACAGCAAAGGCACACAAAAATACACATTTTACCAGACATAAAGTATTACTGCCAGTTTTTAATGCAAATCAGGCATACAATTAGTGTCCTGCAACAACAGTTTAGTAAATTCGTTTTATCAGTACTCGTAGTTTTAGGGATGACTGTGCGCTGGTAGATACCGGGTTACACTTAACTTCAATAATTTTCCGTACGCGTATCCAGCCAGGAACTGTACTCCATGAAATTCGGAGCCACGCTTCTGCCGGTAATACGACTAATTTGTTGACTGCTCTAAAAGCAAATGCACTTCTCTCTACGTTCACGTTGAATACCACAGAGGAGCGAGCGATTTCTGGCTGTCTCCTATCAGATAACGTCTAAATAGAATTCAGGCTAGCTAATTGGCGAATTAATCGAAATTCTAAGATTCATTTGATTGTTTCGTCAACTGATGTTCCCTGAAAGCTTGTACATTTTTCTTTTTTTGTAATTATCAAGTTAAGATATCGTGTGCGTCTAAGAACACAAGAAAAGCACGAAGTTCAATTGCCATATGAGTTTATCCGCAATATGTCACGATTATCAGCGTTGTAAACGTAATTTTGTTTTATGAAAAAGAAGAGCGACACATCAGGCATTGAATTATGCTACAGAGTGGTATGCATCAGTAGGCAAAGTGCACCTAATATCGTCTACGAGTTATTCCACGCTAAGCGAAACACTTTTGTATTCAACGTCTAGGATTTTGATCAAATTGAAATATGTTGTAGTCCATGAGAATATAGGGAGTGGGCCCTAATCATCCTTCGCTGGTTTCGAATTGTTTAAAAATACAGACCCTCAAAGTTGACAATTCTCACCGATTTGTACGAAAACTACCTTCACAAAAGAATTTTTATTTCTGCAATCTTAAAGATACGAACTTCATTTTGGTTTCACTTTAATCATAACGAACCGTTCTTTTTAATTAATTTTTTATTTCTTAGGTGAAGTACTTATTTGCAATGCAAAATTATTAAAAATATTTTTGCATATTTTTGATGCCGCGCCCCTGGTTTAAGTTTCAAAAAATTTAAAGAAAATGTTTCCATATAATTCTAACCATTATACCAATTTTATCTATACCATTACATCATTTCATTCCTTTTTCCATCCTGACAGATGAGACTCACCACGTTCTCCTGGTTCCTAACGAACAATGACCCCTTCCTTTTATACATACACTTTGTACAAAATGAGATCTTAAAAAACGAAAGTGGACATTGGAAAATATTTAAATGCATATTCTAAGGACACCAATAATCACATTTCGTCGACTACAATACTGTACGACTTAACTAATATCGTCCATAGTACAAAGCTATTAATACTATGTAAGCTGTAATCGTACTGTTCTACTCGATTTTGACGCACTGAGAAATGCGAGGGCCAGTTCTATAAAGAGATACGGATAATTCCTCCCAGCAGAATAAAATACTGTACGGTTTAATAATTGCGTGAAGGGGACTCGTACCTGATCTTACTGAATTCTCTCTAACAAATAGAGATGGCGTGCCAAATCACTAACGGTGATTTATCACAGTGCTCGTCGAATCACGATCACGGTCATGATTTAACTTCATTCACGACCGTGATTGCGATTTTTTCATCTTGAGTGAATTTGCTCACTGCGACCATAAGTCCTTGATCTTTCAACAGAAAAATGTGTTCAATATGATTTTACGATGAATTACATTACTATCTGTGTTTTTAAAAATCAGTAGACAAAACAAGAAATTCTAAAATTATGATTTGCCAGGTAACATGTAGATTATAATTTATAATCATTAATTTATTCATTATTTTTCATTGGTTCTAATTATTCCTTCACTTCATACGATATAACTCGAATTTTTGTTTTGATATTAATATAAAATATACAGGTTATGCATCGCGTATAAAGAACTGTTATTTTTTTCCACCAATCAGAAACGATCACGAAAAATCACGAATCACTATGAAAACTCACCGTGATTGGGAACGAACGTGATCGAATCACTAGTGATTCACAAGTAGCAGTTTACGCCATCTCTACTGACAAACTCTACCTGACATTTTTCTACTGACAAACTCTACCTGATGTCGTTGCCTCGATCTAACCTCGCGTAGACTATGCTTAAGACTAAATCATCCATAGAGCCTGGATTAGCAGCCCTTTTTATGTCCAAAAATTAGGAAGGAACAGTGATGGGGCTGATGCTACAGTTCCATATATGGTTATGAAAAATTCTTTGCAGGAGAAAGGTCCTTCTGGAAAGTCAACTCTACCCTGCAGGAGAATTTTCGTCTAGGAAATTATGACACCCCCCTGTCGCTGCGGCTGCCACCAGATAGACTAAAAAGTGTGACTTCATCTTCAAAAGGGTTATACAAAGTTTCTGGAGGAATTTGGATGTAACATACGACAACTTAGAATTGTTAAAACCTAGAGATTTTTATTCGCGATTGGAAAAAAACAGGACAAGCAAAACTCAGGATCAGAGTGTACAAAACTAATGCAGATAAGGTCGTTTGCTGGTCATTCTACGCAAAATCGAAAATTTTTTGGAGTAACACTTCGGATTTTGTTAAAACTTGGATATGTTGTATCTTGAGTGATATATAAACATACCTCGAAGGAGTTTCGAACAGATTTTAAATTGTTGATTCTACAGCTGTTTGAAATAAAGTGTAAACCGTTTTTCAATAAATCATAACAGTGTAACTAACAAACTCATCGAAATGAAGTTTCTGGGTGCTTATAGTGGAGACATAAGAGCACCTAATAAAAATTATTTCAGTTAAAAAATATTTCTTTCTGACAATCTTTTTTGCAAGTGTTTTTAAAAAATGCAATTTTATAATAGTAGCGCCCAATTAAAAAATTTGAACAAATTGAGGTTATAGTCTTATTTATTCTTTTTACAGACAAAATTTAGAAAATATGGACACCTGAAGATTGACCACATGAAAATAATTGAACTCAACGCTACGTCGAATCACATCGGCTTAGGGTTATCGATGTTTTCTTTCAAATAACTACAAACTTTGTCAAGGTCATATCATAGTACATATCTGAATGTATTTTTTCATGAGCTGCGTAGTGCAATAGGAAAAAATATGTAGTCGTTTGAAAGAAAATCAATGACATTGACAATTTCGAGAAAAAAAAGCATTTGAAAAAAACAACGTCTCTAGGATACTGACCACTTAATACCACTCAGATTACGTATCAAATATTTTTTGCGTTTTCACAATTGAAAAAGATATTCAGGGGCCACACTTAAATGAGACACCCTGTATAAGATAAAGACTATAGCAGAAAATTAAATTCGTAAGTTTGAAATATACTTAACGGAACTGCAAGCCGGGCGCATCCTGAATAATATACGTAACTTGGTGGAAACCACGGGTTAATAAATTGCAAAAAATGCAGTTGAATGCCGAATGTTTCGTTATAACAGCTCCAATTTCCTTTACTTTGTCTTTTGAGGCATAGTCACCGCTAAAACTAATCGCACATGTTACAGCAGTGTAAATGTACACCAAAGGTCTATTTTGCACATGTAATCGATCAGTGAGCCAATTTGTTCGCGTCTCAGCTACGTCCAGGCTTGTAGCGTAACCACCAACCAAGCTTACACTTCACTGACACGCGGTCAGGCAATCAAAGCGCACGTTCCGAATTGCAACTGGAATTTTCAGATTATTTTACATTTGAATACGCAACGCACAAAGTTTTTGGAAATTGAATAGGTGGTGCGGATGTACTATACTTTTAGAAAGACTGAAATCGTTAGTTAAAGCAAATATGTATGTCCATTTGTCCAGGCAGAACTTCAAATTTATAACAAATTGTCTACATACTAATAAACCCTGCGAAATAGGCTCTCTCCATTTCTGTTCGACATGATCTATCAATCGAGTTCGATCAATAAAAAATTTGAAGACAAACTAGACACTGCTTAATATCAAATACTAATTGAATATTAATAAATACCGATAGCAATGTCGATCTAGTGATGGCAATGGTTTCCGAACAAAATGACAAACTGTTATTACATTATACACATCTAAATATGTTTAAATAATGTTCAAAATGAAAAGGACACCAAAAACACACCAGTTTTTGGCTGATATTCTTCAATTTATTTTAGAAACTAAGGGTGTAGGAGAAAATTTAACCATAGCTCGCGATAGAGCAAACCTTCTGCTCAGGAAGGTGTCAAAGAATGTTACAAAATCTGTTTTGTTATCAATAGAGAAGCAAGACAGTTCAGCAAAACACGCAGCGACAACAGTGGCACTCAATGACGGCTGTTGCCTTGCCTGCGCGTATTTAGGGCTTCCGTTACGCTGAGTAGCCGGAAAGGCGACCGCCGCCATTGAGTACCAATGTCACTGCTGCGTGTTTTGCTTAACTATTTCGTTTCTCTATTGAAAACAAAACAGATTTTGTAACTTTCCTTGACTCCTTCCTCAACAGAAAGGTCTGCTCTATCACGTGCTATGGTTAGATTTTCTCCTAGACTCGCAGTTCGTGAAACAAATTGAAGAATATCAGCGAAAATTGCCACGATTTCGGTGTCCTTTTCACTTTGAACATTATTTAAACATATTTAGATATCTATCAGATAATAACAATGTATATCATTTTGTTCGGAAGAGTCCAGAGAATTATTTTGTGTCAAAAGAAACTGAATAACTATTACTGTGAAAGCGCAACAAAGTTGAACATTTTCAATTTTCGTAAAAATTGATTTTTTCAAAAACTGGACATGGTGGAAGAAAACGATTTGCTACGGTTGCTTTATCTTCGTATTTAGCTCATAAAGATCTGTCAGAAACGCCTATTTAAAGTTGCACATTTTGTATGATTTGAATGATAACAGTGTTATCTGAACTATGATTGTAGAGACACAAACCCGTTCAGATAATCGATTTAAGGGAATCAAAGTTTAATCCACGTATGTCGTGAAACGACTAGAAATGAAGTAATTTTGAGAGCTGAATGTTTTTCAATGCAAGATCACATAAAAACACAAATAAATATTTGAGTGTCAGCTAATGAACATTTCTTCAGCTTTTTTTAAACATATTTCAAATTCAGTATACTGTATTGTCAATTAAAGCGTTGTATAATTAACTTTAACTTCGTGTACCAAGTTTAATAGATGGTAAATTTTCCTATACTTCTCTTGAACTTATTCTTAGAGAAAACATTCGTGATTCGTTCTGTGTTCCGATAATCGGTATTTGAGATGATCAACGTTTTCGTTAATCGACTTACAAATACATAATCGGCTCTCTATTGTGTTGGTCTACATACGTTTCAATGACTTAAAAATCATTTTTGTCCTACTAAGTTTTCTAATACACAACGTGTTTCGTAACATGAAGATATAACCTCAGGGATAAGTTGCGAAGCATGTGTTGTATTTGACCTTGTTCATAAGGCCTACTGTCCACTAAGGCAACTCGTCATAGACGCGTCATACACACTTGACGCCTGCAGGACGCTTCCATGTATCGACCAATATAAAACAATGGACGTGTCCACATACGCTTCAGTGTCGCATTTTCGTCGCTGCATGCGTATGTAGACACTCGTCCATTGTTTTACATTGGTCGCTACATGAAAGCCTCCTGCAAGAGTCAAATGTCTGTGACGCGTCTCTGGCGAGACGCCTTAGTGGACTAAGCCGTGTGTTTATATATCGTGTGTTTCAGAAATTCTCGTTGCAAACTCAGTTTACGTAACGGATTTTATTCAACTTTTCACTACTAATACTTTATCTACATTCTTCGACAATTGTATAAAGTGATGTTTTCGTACTGTTCGACGAAACTATGGTTATATGAAGTTGGTGCCTTTGGTACCGTTCGTGCTTTGTTGAGAGTAGTTACTAAAAAGTAAATAACAATATATTATTCGACTTCTATAATAAAAAAAGCAGTGTCAAATATTTTATGCGAACAAACATTTAAAATAAATTATATTCTCTTATACATATTTCAATAGACTGTTTTTAAGGGGGTGAAAGTTTAACGATATAATTAATTTGTTAACTGAAAAAGGTTTAAATTTTCATTATGATCGTGTCCCACGGTAAGTGCCGTTTAATATAACTACTGAACGGCAGGTGATAGGAGCAAGTTTTACAACACTTTTATCCTCATTTTTTAAGTAGAATGTCACTGTGATAAACAAATTTGTTTATCTTGAATTTTTCAAGGTCATACTAAGATTATCTGGTGTTTTTTAAATGGAATGCTGTATTTTGGTATTAATATCATGAAAGTACAGAAAAAAAGAAGTTCAGCATATGTCCTTGAAATGACCTTGAGGCAACACAAAGTCGCAAAATCGAAAACTTTTAAAATGTAAGAGAATGAACGTTCCTATTACTAATTAGCATTACTGTAGTGGTTAGAGGCGAGAGTTTTTAACAACCAACTCAAAGGTCTTATTTATTGTTCTCAATGACAAATGTTGTTCACTCAATGGACAAAGTTTTTTTTCTTTCTCCCGCTGACACCTGTCTGCTCCAATTATTTCCACGGTAGAATATAATGCACTGTTTCGATATTGAATTTTTTACACCCCACGCCTACTTAGCACGAAACACCCATTCGCTTGCCTATCCAATTTCTCACTCTTTTTTTACTCGCCACCGATCACTTTTTACCCTAACACTCTACAAATATTTGAGGGTCGGCTACAGCCCCGTTGAAAGAGCATCCGAGTCGAGTGAGCTTTCGCGTCCCCAGGCCAATCACCGTTCACCGATTGTAATCTAAGCCAATGCCTGGGTGCGCATTAAATGTCAAACGTTATTCGTCCCTTCTACTCCGTAACGCCGACGGCGATGGCGACGGCGACAACGACGCCAACGTCTACGTCGATCGCAGCTTTGTTGCTGCTGCTTCATCTGACAAATGTTGGAAAACCATTCCGACACGACTTCCATAAATGTTTAACGATTGCTTTGACGTTGTCCCGTTTCAAATCTCGTGGTTTAGAGTGCTTTGTTTTCCTACTCTGGTACTAACGACTTTTGACTTCCAGATCATACAAGTATATTGTCACTTGTAAATATCATTTCGTTGCAAATAAAAATACGAGGGCACTGTAGGGGATGTGTCTGGATATAATTTCAATCTGCGGAAGCACTGTTGACGGGTAAACTAGTTAATCTTTATTTCTTTACTTTATAAAAGCAATAACAGTTTCTTGGGAACGTATTGTTGTCGCGTGCTCCGTGTTGTTTGGCTATAGGTAACCCGTCTGTCCCGCAGCAGTTCATGCGTCTTTATATACATAGGTCAGTATGTATGTATAATGTATATTATTGATAGATCGCTCGCGACATCGCAAGGACCGATTTGAAATTCGGTTCCAACGTTCATTCTCTTGAATCGCCTACAGTTTACAACACAGTAAATTATTAAACGACCCTGACACTAGCGATACGAATAAAAGCGTGATATTTTTGTGTATCAAAATAATTATTTCTCCGTATGAAAATAAGCTATTTCCTGGTGATTAGTATGCTACTCTTGCTCTTGCTTTAATTGAAGACATATTTTACTTATTTTCATCTGTGTGCTATTTCTACGTGTATCAAATTCATTTTTACATTGTTTTCATATCAGTCGGATAAATCTGTATAGCTTACATTTTCTGAACAATATAATACTTCTCTGTTCATATGTGTTGTCAATATTGTAACAAGTCACATTCCGAATGTACATTCCATGCAAGTTATGTACCGAAGTTTTGTATTTTGTGGGAAATACAAGCGAAAAAATAAGAGCGAGTACAAAATACATTTCAGTTACACATCATATTAAAAGCGTAAGAAACTCATATTTATTCGATTGAAAAATTTTATAACATTCACTCTATTAATTAAATATGCGCTGTCAAAATAAAACATTTATTAGAGTTTTCTCAACCAGAAGGATAAAATTGTGTGTAACTGTTATAATAAAATTTGAGCAAAGCAACCGAACCGTGTGGCAAGGTACATTATCACGGCGTTATGCGCTCGCACATTCACGTGTGCTGCTGCATTAATTGATGTACGTCTCTGCATCAACACCGGTGCGTCTTCTCGTGAGAACCTGTCACGTGTTCCGTTCAATGTTTCCGATACAAACGCGTGCTGCACATGAAGCATGGGCAATCGTCAACGCGAAGGAAACCACAATCCACAGAAAGACCTAGTACACAAGTAAAACAACGTCTTGTTTTGTGTAACGGCAATGAAATAAACAAAATCGTCTCAACAATTATCCACATACAGCGTAATTCTCTCGCTGCGCAAGTCAAAGGACGTGCCGCTCTATAGAACCGCCGTGTCGGCGCAATGTGTGTGGCCACGGGGCGTCAACAACAGTGAGGACAGATCACACGTGCTGACGCGACGCGACGGTTCTTTAGAGCGGTACGGTGTTTGATTTGCGCAGCGAGAGAACCACCCTGTACACTAGTGATGGGTAATCGAGCCACTTGAGCCGGCGCAAACCAGAGACGGATCTCACTGAGCTGCTCGAGCCGGTTCGAGTCATCGAGCCAGCTCAAGCAGCAGTGACGACTCGCGAGCAGAACCGGTTCTACAGAGGTGAAAGAAATCCATCCAGCTCTAAAAGGTCTGGTTTCACGGCAGGAACGCCAGTCCTCGGCGAAGCGAGATGTTATCTGATAAGCAGGCCATACACGGCGAAGTTTACCTCGAGGTCTGGCCTCGTGAGGTTCTCTCACATCAGGGGAGCTGGGTCTCCCGAAGCCTCCTTGTACTCTGCAGCGGGATGGTAGACCGTGATAGATAAAGGGGTGGAAAGAGGGTGAGACATTCAACGCGATCTCATAATATTTATATACTCTTATTGTTTAGAATAATTTTATCCATACTATTATATATTAGTTAAAAAGAATAATCTTACAATTAAAATGAAATAAAGATCAAGTTCGTATCTGTAATAATTGCAGAGGTAAATATTCTTTTGTGAAATTAGTTTTCGTAAAAATCGGTGATGATTGCAAAATTTGTGGGTTGGCATCTTTTAAACAATTTAAAAATCAAGGAAATTATAACTCAAATCCCTCCTATTTTCATATGGACTATATTTCAATTTGACCAAAATCCCGAACATCGTGTACACATGTGATCTGCTTGGCGTGGAATTTTATACCCATAGGTATATGAATTCGTTTAAAAATGAACGTTCCCTCTCTTCGTAATGCAACGGATTCACTGCAGCTACTTCATTAATGCTACGGTAATTCCCGACAAACGGATGATATCGGTTTCGGGTGTGACGGTGAAGACAGATAATATACAAACAGAAGACAGATGTATACAAAGCAGTCCCAACGAAATCCGCCGCAGATAGGAGGCCCAGGAGTGGCCTCGAGGTCAAATAACATCTCCCATCGTGGACTTATGTAAACATAATGAACTCATATCGGGATCAAAATGCGTACAAATTGAAATGAGTTCCAGAGGAAATCGTCTTTTCCAGGAAGGTTTTCTTAAATATGTATAGAAAATTCCTGTTTCTCGGACATAAAGACCAAATCCTACATGAATCTGCATTTCTGTCTGTCAACCAATGCTTGGAAACCGTTTTCTTTGTTTACATGGTAGTTTTACCTCTTCGATACACATATCTTCTGCTATACCTAACAATTGCCACCTTTTTTCGTATATAAATGATATTTCATTGCTTGGAAGCCAATTCTACCACTGTATATAGAATTGGGAGCCAATTCTACCACTGTATAGCCATTCCCACCATTGTAGGATACTGGGTTTCAAAGAACGACACTTTCATGGATAATTCTAAACAAAACTGAAATAGTTCAGTGAAAATTAATACTAGATTCATGTTCACTTTTCTGACGCTCGCCCTCGTCGCACTCAGCACCGCCTCACCCTCTGTGACTCTTTCTCATCCTTCTCATTCACGCACATCACCCGAACGGCTCCCACCATCTCGCTACGGATTACAAGTAGTGATGGGTAACCGAGCTGAGCTGTTCGAGCTTGCTCGAACGAACTCATACTTCGAGCTCGTTCGAGTAACTCGAACGAGCTCGGGTGACATGTTTATGATCTCAGCGGAGACACGAGGCTCTGGCAGGCGAAGCCTCGGCGCGTAGAGATCCCCCCATTGTCCTCTATAAGTCGCCGGCAACCGACCCTCGGGTTACAATGTAACACACGTAACGAATCACCCATGAATAAAAATTGAAACTGTACTCCTTTCAGTGTACTTTCTTAAAAATATTATGAATAAATGTAGGAGATTCTCTTGATGAAAATAAGTCCAAACCCGACATAAATCGGACTATATGACTTATAATCGGAATAGTGACTTACATCTTAAACCTAATCGTTTACAAGATATTTACAATATAATCAACAATACTTTGAAATTGAGGGGCATCAGTTCGAGCACCTGTAACTTCCAGGTAGTAAGTGTGTATTAAAAATAATTTTGTAAATATCTTGTTAATCATTAGGTTTAGGACGTATGAAGGTCAACACATTTTTACACACGAGTTTCATACTCTATCGATCTATGGTACCAAAAATGGGTTATTCCATTAAATAAACAATCAAGGTGACCTTGAAATCTCTGAGATGCCTCTACCCACAAAAAAGCACATACCTCATAGGATGTGCCCCTTGATGCCATTTAAGTTCCATGCTTCAAAATTTTTGTAAAAGTGTACCGTTAAGTCATTATTCGAGGTGAGCAAATTGGCTGAGTCACCCTGTCTAATAAATCAAGGGCAAAATTCATCCACACGTTATAACGGAGAAACCGCAATTTATTCACAGTAGGTTGCGTTACATGTTATTCTTCAAAAAACGGAAAGTCGTACTTATACGCTTTGTCCTTATTTTCAAAAATTGCATTTCATATACTAGATATTCTTCGACGGTATAAAATTTAAGGGAGTAGGTAAAGACGTAAATATGCAAATGGCAGAATGAACACGTCAAATAGTGTACAGGCACGAAAAACGAGCACCGCAATTGGTTCTGCCATCGATATGATATCGCAAAGGGAGCGCGGTTTATAAAAGTTATTCTGATAAACGAAGGAAAAGTTTTCTTTGCGTGGATCATATCATTGTACGTGATGTCCCAAAAATTATCAAATCGGAAAACAACCTTATTTAAATCAATTTTTCCGCAAATTTTCATTTATAAAATAAAAAAATATCATTAGTCATCAATTTCTAAATTCAATCAGGGTCCATTAATTTATATAATTTGCAGAGAAAATATGATCGATTAACTGCTTCGCATAAAAACCATTTTAACGGTTTGCTTTCACTTCATACTACTTTTTTGAGTGATTAAAATTGAAATGGAATATATTTATATTCACTACGAAGTCTTTTCCAACTACGAAATATGTAAAAAGTGCGTTTCCGATTAAAAATATATCCAGACCAATAACTTTTTTCACAAGAGATTTCGGGTACTTTTTATATTGAGAATCTCGCGAAAGAAAACAATAATGGTTCGACAGATCAATATTACAAAAGAAGTATCGAGAAAGTGTGCTGTATAACGAATATATTCATATTACAATTGCAAATTATTACAAAGAGAGGCTTTATAAATATTTATTAGTACACAATTTCCTGTGAACTGAATAAAAACTTTTTAATCAACATGTAGACGTTCAAATAAATCCGGTCTATCTACCTAAATAGTAAGTTTGTGTTTTGTTATTGTCTGTAAAGTCATGTTTTATATAATGTTTTCGTCAATACATAGTCAAAGTAACTGTCAAGTAACCATCTACATTATGAAAATGAATTTGCTTTGAAGGAAGCGATTTTTGTGTGTATGTTGACGAAGCATTTTTTATTCGTGTTGGACAGACCTAGGAGCCTAGTAGTTATTTTTTAAGCTTTCTGTCTCATTGATCCGTACAAATCTATTTGACTAAAAGATAAATATTTATCTTAATCTATTAAAGACGTAAATTACCTTGTAAACCGAAAAAATAGGTAACTTTGAACATTTTTTTCTCAGGTAATCATTAAGTACAACATTAGAACGTCTTAAAGGGATGTTAGGCAACATTTTAACGTTATTTCCATACATTGGTTATTATTTAAAATTACATATTGGCGCACTTATACAATATACTCTATCGTCACGTCTGGCAGAACTTTGTCAGCGGACACTCATCGTAAATAGTCCTGAGAATCTATTCATCCGATTATCTCAATATTTCGATACACTTTTCCTTATAAAACTATCTATGATGTTACCGTACGGTTCTTGAATAATTTTAAAAAATAAGGAAACGGCAGCTTTATAAAGAGAAAAAATTAACGAAAAAAAAGAAGTTCAGCATATGTCCTTGAAATGACCTTGAGTCGCAAAATCGAAAACTTTTAAAATGTAAGAGAATGAACGTTCCTATTACTAATTAACTAGCATTACTGTAGTGGTAAGAGGCGAGAATTTTAAACAACCAACTCAAAGGTCTTATTCACTGTGCTCAATGACAAATGTTATTCGACTGTATTAATAATGTTAAAAATAAATGAATATTCAACAAGTTGAGATATTAAAAAAATCCATACGCTATATTGAAGATATTTTTATAAGGAATAATGTGCCCAAATTTGAAGTTAATCGGATGAATAATTTCGGTGATCTGCTGGGGGTCTGCTGAGAAAGTCCTACAAGACATGGCGGTAAACAATCTTATACAACTCCATCATTTTGAAATTTGAAATAATAACTAACGTATGAAAAGGAAGTTAAAATTGTTCATAACATCCCTTAAAAAGATCCCAATACATTAGTAAATAATTACTTAAAAACAAAATTTTTAACTTTCATACCTAGTTATTTTGAACCTACAAAATGGTGTACCTCCTTAAACGTAATTATTTCAAAACAGAATATCGTAAGTTTAGGCTCGATCGAAAGACATTATCTGCTCCGATGGTGAAGATTCGTGTGATTCATGGAGCATGTCGAGGCAGGCCGAAACGTAGGCACGCTCGCTATTGAGCAGCTGCGTTTCTTCGCGTGCGCCCATACGCCGCCGTACGCGCTCCCAATGCACTCCGCCACGTAGGTATATGTGCACACGTGCGGTGTGTCTGTTCTGTATGCAAAGGTGGGGAGAGGAGGTGGTATTGTAAACGTTCCCGCGTACAGGCTGTACGGCGTTAGGATATACATAACGTAACGGTTGCGCACATGCCCCCAGAAATAACCGGGCGTAAACATACGCACGAAAATCTTTGACGATTTCGATGCGTGAGCGAGCGACCAATATAGCGGGGCGGAGGGGGGGGGGCAGAGGGGCGTACATGAAAATCCGCGGTAGCTCGTAAACTCCCTGGATCCATGCATTTTCGCTCCCGTCTATCGCGCCGCCTACACAGAAGAAGCAACGGTTCCGTTTTTACGATCCCGCTATGCATTTCCTGCGCTAGTCATACATTGCGTAACGACTTCGTGACTCGAATTCCAATATATATAAGAAAATGCCGCCTATATGGAAAACTTCGTCTCGATTCAATAACATAGATTATTTTCGTCAAATTAATTCAGCAAAATAACATTAAACGAATAAAGTTCACTCTACAGTTAATGTTATTGTTATATATTATTTATCAGACGCACACTTTCATCAAAGAATGTCGTAATCTCCGGTATGTTGTTCGACTAAACTATTTTTACATCAAACTCCTGGTACGAAAACTGTTTTTTTATTTATAGACACGTTTGACAGTTATGTCAACAATTCCACTCACCATTTGCAAGTCGTTTCGACGCGACGATACAACTTCCGCTATATGAACCATTGGTGACAGTTTCGACGCGTGCGTTCGCGATCTCGCTGGAGGAAACAAAATCCGCGGGGCTGCGGGATTTCCTTTCACCCCGTAAAATAAGAGAGGAACGAAGCAGAATAAACTGAAACGACGTTCACTGTGTCGCGTGTCACGATACGATCACGGCGCAGGACAGCGGCACGAGCGCGTTTAATTCATCCCGCGAATCCGCACCTCGGAGAGAATCACCAGAGCGTCGGTGTACGGCACGTGTTTCCGACCACGACTTTTCCACTTCACGAAAGGAGCTCCGGTCTACGGTTGCTGTTTGTTTTCTTCTTCTTTTTCTTTTACTTTTTCGCTCCTCTTTTCTCGCTCTTCCTTTG
>NW_015373924.1:443299-598429 GCF_001272555.1 Dufourea novaeangliae
GTACCCGAATACGCACGTGTATACGTGTGCGTTCGTATGCGTGAAGCGGTTGATCGGAGAAGAGAAAGAGGGACAGAGCACGCGGCGAGAGAGCGAAAAAGACGGACGGGACAGAGCTACAGACAAAACCCCGAACGCAGCTCGTCCGCGACTGATTCCCCAGGCCTACACGCACCCTCTAGTTTTCTCCCTTTCATCCCCCACTACCCACCCTACCGACTACCATCCCCCTTCTTCCATCTATCCCCCTACTCATTCCTATTCCCTCCCTATCACCCCTCTGCGACCCTCCCGGCCCTTTCTCCTTCCAACGCCCGCCGCCCTTCCCCCCTTTGAGTCTACGCACCCTCTGAGAGAAAGCCCACGCACCCTCGAAGCAGCCGATACACGTCCTTCTCGTTTTCTCTTACTACCGTGTTATTTTTTCCTCTCCCTTTCTATATTTCTATCTTTCTCTCATACCACCCCCCCCCCCCCCCCCCCCCCCCCCCCTTTTTAGTCCTAGTAATTCACCCTCTGCCTTCCTTCATAACCGTGTCTCTCGATCCCACTATCGTTGTCCTTTCAGTGGTCTCTGTCTATCTTGTCTTATATCGATGAAATCCAATAGCATTTGGCCAATCAAAGGAGGGCACGAGCGCCCGCCAGAACCCCTATTGGTGTTCCCGAGAAAAAAAGGAAATCCAGGACACAGCCGAGGAGAAGGAGACTGGAAGGTACTAAGGGTCCGGATTTTATCCCTGGGAAAATGGTGCTAAATGTATATATACATGTGTGTGTGTTAGTATACACATGTGTAAGTACGCATCTATCCACGCGTAGAACAGCTACGTATACGTCTTCGTTTTGTAGATAGCTAAAAATATATAGTTTAGGTCAGAAGCGAATCTGTGATATTAAGAATTTCATGTTTTCTAGAGTTATTTATTCTAATAAATAACAAGATTATCGCCTTTTTAAAAATAACAATTTGTTCTATCGCTGTCACGTGCAGCTAACGTTGAGATGAATTCATTGATTTACCATAACGAGTCCTTGAAATGACCTTGAGCTTGAAACTCGACAGAAAGATATGACGCACGCGGGTGCGCGCGTGTGTTTATATCTCCCATGCGTAAAAGGGGAACACCAGGCACAGCTGTAATAGGGAAATGTTCCTCGTGGTTTAGGTCTTCCTTACAAAATTATATGAAACTGTATCTACTAGCATGAAACTCGAACTCTGAAACTCCATTACAGGGCAGTTTTATTTATTTAGTCTCTATCTGCTAAGAATTTCAAACCTGAATTTCACTTATCTTTAATCATTTTCAATGTTTCTTATTACTTTGTATTTCCGTATTATCGGGATCTATCAATTGAAGAAATTAAAGTACATATTATAACATTTATCAATATGTATTTACTCAATGTTACTAAAATGTACTTCGTATAAGAAGAATTACCGAATAACTGAAACCAAGACGATCAAAATAATATGCATTACAAATTATATGGAAATAACATTCAGTAAGATTCACACGTACTTCATGGATCCGTATAATAATGACAAGCTATGAAGAAGGTACTGTTTTTAAATATATAAACACACTATTAAATATATAATAAAAAATGAACCACTAGTAAATACTTTCGTAAAAAGCATCGCTGGTCAGAGCTATCTTGCACGATAAAATGTACATTACAATTATAAGTCAATGCTAAAAGAGTTGGCGTATTCGTATAACCGGTTGATGAGCAACACGGTACGATGAAGCGAGGGCATTCACGTCACCGAAGGCCATTGAAATTTTTCTCATTATCAGAGGTATTCGAAAATACGTTGCTACTTGGACTCGATTCGTGTAAGGAGATAAACTCAAATCAGAACGCAACGTAGGAAAAGGGAAATATGAAGCCCGTGAATGGAGAGGAAGAACGAGAAAGGACTTGCAGTTAACCTCTCGACATCCTCACTCCTTTCGACCAGGGATTTGTTGGTCCAGAAGGATCACTCATATGTACATTCGCAAAACTCTCTATCGACCTCTTATCGCTACCCCTTTTCTCCGGCTGCTCGGCACTCCCCGTAGCTCGCATTTTTAAAGGGCGTATAAAAGCCACCGGAAATTGCTCCCGGCTCTACCGACGTTGTGAACGTCCTACGCCTGTCTTTCTCCCCCGTCTCTTCTCCGTTTTCTTTAGGTCCTCGTTCAATTTCTCTTTCTTCCTTTTCGTTTCTGTCCTCCTTCCTTTTTTTCTACCATGATGATTTCATGAGTAGGTACCCATTGAGGCGGCAAGAGTTTCAGTAATAGCGAATTTGGATAGCGATCGTGTCGATTTTCCACCAATTGGCTCGTGGATGAAGTACAGTACCAATAATGACGTGTGTTAAATCACACAGAAGAAATGAATTTATTAAGACGTAGAACTGAGAATAAAGTTTCTCAATGATTACGTTCTAATATCACAATACTCATGGAATATTAAAGAGAATTAAATAAATAATAAGAAATGAATACTTTCAAGTAGATATTTGAGAAAAACAGCGGACTATTTTGGTATTTTTATTTTAACAAGATTATAAACTGGATATTCTTCTTGCAGATTTCATGCCCTAGCGTCTTCGTTGTTTGAAAATTACTTTCTTTTCTAGGATAGTGCAAATTATCTCTGCCAATGGGAAGATCAATAAGACGCAACATCTTTCGAAACTGTTGACAAAATATTTACTTAGCGGCAATGGCGGAGATGGGAAGAGGCGGAGAAAGGGACCAAGTGAAAGTTCGTGGGGAAAACTTGAACGAACCAGGCCGCGTTGCTTTTTGATGACTTTAGGGTACTCCGCCACAGGACGATGAGGTCTGGAAAGGACTTTGAAACTTGAACGCCGATATGGAAAGTAAAAGATCTGGGATGTTATAGATTAGGCGATCAATCTCCCTAGGAAATAGCAGAACATTCGCAGGCTTGACAGAATGATAAAAAACACTCCATCATTTCCCCATATATTGATATTACAAATTTTGCTAAATAAGTCACATAAACTAGTATTTTCTTCGTACAGACGTGATTTCGTTCAATATCATGCAATTAATTAATACGTCTACATTTAATGTAGAATAAACGTCGACAAAAAATTCTAAGAAAATTTGTTACCTTAAGTGCTTGATCACCTACCAGTTCTTCATTATAAATTACCTTTTCTTTTTACGCCTACGTTCTTCTCACGCCTATGTATATAACTATAATTTAGCATGAATTAACATGTTCGTGATGACTGAAGGAGACAAATAAAGATAAGAACGACAATATACGTTATCAGTTGAATGATATTTGCGTTTTATGTAGCAAACCAGGTCCTGCCTACAGGCAGTCGTTTATGTCGATCTAGAGTAGACACACGTTCCGTAACATTTTTTCTTGACAAGATTCAAGAACAAGCGTGTGTAATAAATGTGCCTATACATAGTTGGCACTTACGTGCTCGTATTAATTCGATAGAATCCCGTGACGTAATCGCACGCAATCGATTACGTCACCGGATGGTAGCTCAATGGGAAGCCGACGATCTCCCATAAATTACGGATGATCCTCGACTAGCTATGAGACGTCCACTCATCCCCTATCAAGCACGGCTCGTCTGTCGAGTTGCGGCTGCAACGACTAAGCCCTTTATCTGACCCTTCCAGATCCTTTTCGTCCCGCGAATCTTCATTGGATCCACTCGGTTATGTCATATGCATTCGTTCTAATAACTGGTACCAGCACTTAAAACGTTTAAAAAGATCTCTAAAAAATCTCTTCAAAAAAAAACAATCTGATTCCGTACGGTGCTGTTTTAACCAGTGCTGAATGTGTATTAAATTAGGTTTTACAGTATAATAATGTACATAATATACATATAATACTATAATGCATATAGTAATTTAAAGGTCAGCATAAATTCCGGAGAAAGTATCTTTATGATTAGAGTAGTTATAAAATAGGAAATCTGAAATCCACCGTTTTGACAGATTTGCCAGTTGCAGTGTTAACAGTAAAATATTGGATGCCTGATAAACATTAATCTTGGAGAAAACATATGTTAAAAATAATATATAAAATTCGACTGCGATCTCTTTCGAGTTTCCGGAGTAAGTGTCGTGTTCCCTGACCCTAATACGGTCCTATTGCTAGAGAGTCAAGAGATTCTTCCCACTCCGTGGTGGGATCCTTGATTTAAAATATTTTATCGCATGTGCTTCGTTGGCGATCGGCAACAGGGCGTCGGGCCCTTTGCCGTCACAGAACACCCTGACGTCGAGACTGCGAGGAATCAACAAAATAACGCCACTCAAGCCGCCACCGAACCTAAATACCGATCATATATCTATTTAAAGTTCCGGCTATCGGCGATACAATCTCCTCTCAAGAAGCCGACTCCACGTGCAACTTCTTTCATAAAAGAATCGATGCTAACACACAATTATTTATATGGAAAAAGTGGCGTAAGTAAATACCACTTGGTATTTGGAAGTACTGAAATGTATGCCAAATTAACATTTATTTCACTACCTGGAATAAATTTACCAAGTGGTAGGAGACCCTTTCCCTACGTTATTTTTTCCCCTAGTGGAAGCCGAGTTTGCTCGTGAGTGTACCTGATTAGATAGGAGGTACATTCAGCAACGTCATAAGATTTCTGTCTCATTTGAGATTAGTTTTAAAAGTTCCGGCCAGTTTTATACTAGTTGTGACAATTACAGTTGGGCAAAATTTAATGGAATTAAAGATTACCGATTACAATTGAATGTTTAATTATCAATCGCAATTGACGATTGATGTCGGTAGTTGCGGTTGACGATTGAAGTCGACATTTAATCGTCAATTGTGTTACAAATTTTAGATTTCGATTAACGATTATCCACTAAAATTCTCTTTGTCGTGAATTTAAGATCTGAGCTTTTTCATGTGACTTCGGCTCATTTTTTATGGCACTCGCGGCCCCGAGTCGATGCAGTTGACGATAAATTATTGAAAACAAGATAAAATCTAAATCGGCCTCATCCGTGAGCCATGAAACAATAGTAATGTCTATGTAATACAGTGATGAAATTGTCCTATTTTTCCTTCTTTCTTTATGAAACTTTCATTAACATATTTCTGAGATTTTTCTAATCAAAATAATGCCAAACGCAATATAATTTAATCGCCAATCGCTGATTAAAAAATATTAATCTTCAATTAATATTTGTTTTATTTTTTAATAAGAATTAACTAAGAATTTCGATATAATTAAAATTCCAATTGAAATTATTTTCATCACAGGTATCGGTTTAATTTTGGAATGATAATAATATAGTGGAGTACTACGTTCTCCCTTCGTTTTTGTTTCAGCTATTCCTCAGAGGTGATAGCACTTTGGTCTTCGTGTTCCTTGTTTATCTTGCAAGACCATCCTACTGGAGGTCTGAACTTATTTGACACAGTTGTGTTATTAATTCGCGGCGGTATTAACCCTCAGAGCACGGAAACATGATCACCGGTACCTATGTCATTTCTGACCCCACACCGATATTCTACTACTACAAAGGACGGCGAGGCTCGAGCTCGAGGCCCTCACCGACAGTGTCAGTATGGCTCGAGCTCGAGCTCGAGCCACCGTCACCATGTATACAATGTAATAATTAGCTGGTTCTACATTACATTTGGATTTTCGTGGTTCTTATTACACTAACTAGAATAAAAATCTTGTGAATTATAAAACAAATTATATTTATTAGTCAATACTTCTGCGGCGTCTTGGCCCGGTCGTTCGCACGTAAACAAACATCGGTCGCTATGCGATTTACGCGACAGCTCCGTCACTGCGTGCGTGTCGCTCTCGAGACCGTGTGTCCCCACTCCTGACTCTGTCACTATGTGCATGTCGCTCTCGCGGCGCGTGACTCAGGGACCGTGCTCAGAGGGTTAAGTACATACTTATATTCAAAGTCGGAGAACCTGATATACAACGTGCGAAGTTTGTAGACATATACGTACCTACACAGTTCAATCGCAAATTTGAAGTCTACTTTGTAGTCCAGATACTAATTTACTCCGAAAGTTTACAATAGATATCTTCTTGGTTGGACAATTCTCACAGTTTTCAAGAGAAGAAGCTACGCCATCGTAAATTAAAGGCTTGCTCCTCCTCACAAGACATCTTTGGATCTTACAATTTGAACAGACGAAAAGTATTAAGCATTTTCATGCATTCACGTGCTTCGCTTCTTGAAACTGCCTTACAATTTCGTCCCAGTACCTTTGACATATGTAACATGTTAACTCCACCAATGTGATATGGAGCCGAAATAATTTAGCAACTGCTGCGTTTGCTGAACTTTACTGAAAACCTATCTCGATTTACAATTACAAGTATAAACGAACTACAGCTTGGTCCTACCTTTCGACTGTTTGTGAAATTCTGTCTCTGAGATCGATGCTTTCTCCATTCCAAGTTCGTCTTTCCCTTTTAAGGAATTGAATCCTAGAATTTCGCATTTTCTGATTTTCGGTGGGAGGTAAAACCAACCAGCGAACAATTAGGGTGGTTTTTTTTATAGTTGGATGACGCTCAATAGAAATCTGCTGTATTGAAGGTGTAAGCGGTGCAGAAGCAATGCACACTAAACAGGAACGGCCAAATAGCCTATTGTTAGATGTGATGTATAATAAAAAAGAGTTCTGCCCCTAGATTTTATTCCACCCCAATGTACACGTTTCCAGGCTCTGGGAAAAACTCATGTTAACGGTACCGGCCACTCGCAGATGCGTGTATCGAGGTCGTTCGGGTTTATGATTAAATTCTCCGCTTCCTCTTTAATAAACGAAAGTAACAAAACAAGCTACCAGAGGCATATTGAAAATCTTAATCACAAAAACAGCAAAGAAATCATCTTCGTACCGTAAACTTGGTGGAAGTTTATGTATCTCTAACAAAACACACAATATTGCAGACGAAAGCTAAAAATTTTGCATTTGAATCAGTATCGAGTACGAGGTATATAGGTAGATGTATATAAGTTTACGGTTAGCTACTGACTTGTATGATATAATTATACAATTTCTTGGAATAGAGCTAAATAAGGTTATTTCTGCTAAAATGGGTTCACACTTCGCTTAAAATAATGAATGTAATTATTAAAAACTATGCTTTTCGCCTTTGTAATCTCATTTTCCCCATCATTAATGTAATATAAGACACGAATTTGTACTGTTCGTTGATTTTGATTAATCATATCTAAATCTGTATGCATTATTTATATCATGAACTGTATTTTTTCAAGGGATCTACCTAATAATTTTATCCTATGACTGTATCTCATTGAGTGTTACACAGACATCCATATAAAGAATGCCAGTGTACGGTTAAATACACTCAATCTTTTGCAGGAGCTGTCAAATTGCTGAAAAAGCTCTAAAGAACCAAATCCTAAAAATTGATACTTTCAGCGATTGCTTCCACGTGTATTCAAAGTATGCTGGAATACGTGTGTGAAATATAAAATGGTAACCATGGAGTTTTCTCAAATACTAATACAGGTGCATCGATGCAAACGAAGTAGATTTTAACGTTTTCAGGAATGGTATCGATTTAGTATAGGCAGAAGCGCCGGTCTCACGAGAATATTGCAAAATCTGATCACGAACGATATTATCACAGCACGTATATCTAAACCAGATATTATTCATATATCGTATACGTTGTAAAGAACCCATGGGCCATGGCGGATGTGTTAGTGGACTCTACGCAACCCTCATTGCTAACCCACGGGAAATCCTTTTACCGGGTTTCTCGGTATCCGAGTCCGCGATTAGCAACCCTTCGTAACTCGTTGCTCCCTACTCTCTCCGCCGACCCTTCGGCCTATGACTCTCCAATATCCTTTGGGCTGCCCCGATTTTCCAGTTCCTTTCCTTCATGTTTTATGACACTTTCTATATAACTCAGTTCTTTCAACCATCATTTATATGAGCCTATTTCATTTTTATTGCAGTCAACAGAAAGTTTTAGCGTTCTTTTTTTAAATGAAGTACAACGGAATATCTCAACAGTGCACGTTTAACATACATTAAGGTTGCCGCTGATTTAATAGCACTATATATAAACGACATTATTTATTTCTTTACGCGTCGATACAGTTTGGCGCGCATGCAGTTTATCCGGTTTAAGTGTATACAATATCACAGTAAAAGCGTGAAGTTTAGTAAATATATACATTTACGTACAATTTTAGTAGAAGTATGAACTGAATATAAGAATGTATACTTTTCCTAGTAAATGTATTCATTTACTATATGTATAGGTAATTCATATATTTCCTACAGCACGTTAGTAAAAGCATAATGTTGAAAGATTATTTGATAATTTAGGGATCTTTTTTAAGAAAATTGGTTGTTTTTATTTAATAAATGTAAAAACATAGGTTAGGTTACATTATATTTACCTATGGTCTGTTTTTCGAAAGATGATGCCTGGGAGGTTGGCCTGCCTCGGCGCGTGGCCTGGTGGGGATCCAACGCGAGCTGCGTATTCCGTGCGACGTTGTCACGGTCTCAATACCACTGTGTCTCTTTCCATCCCCCGGCACTTCGACACGAGAGCCTCTCGCTCAGACGCTCGGTAAACCAACTTCCTTCTTTACCCTGCGATTTCCACGTGTAGCGTTTAATAACCTACGTATTAATTTAATCCCCTTTTAATATGTTGCTCAATATTTGGGTACAATACATTCTTTCAAAAGAAATAAACTTTTTCTTATTCGTGTATTTTAACTTTTGACGTGTGAAAACGTTCAGCGTCTCGTCAACATTCTCCGCCATTTCCAGACTTTGTTTTATCTTACTTTGTTTTCATCGTACGTTTGTAATACGTACGATGAAAACAGACGACCGTAGGCGAGGACTCACGTCGACGGTCGCACGTCATTGGCCAAGACGCGAAGAGTGAGAGAGACACAAGTGCTGTAGGTGTCTCGCCATCGCGGCAACACCGCGAAAACTCGGGCCTACCTCCCAGGCATCATCTTTCGACAAACAGACTATAGTGTACCCGTGAAATTAACTGTATACCTATGTATATGAACTGTAGAGACGCATCTGTATTTTACCAAAATTTGTAGATTATATGATTTATATCGGTGTGCGTTACGAAAAGTAACAAAAAGTAGCACGTTTTATATGTCTCAACACGTAACGCACGTCGATATGAACAAATGCTAACGAAAGTGTTTATTGCAATTAATGCATTTTTATTTGTGCATGCTTTTACTTGTTACATCCAAATTCCTCCCGAAACTTTGTACAAATCTTTCGAAGCTGAAGTCACACTTGTTTAGTCTATGTGGCAGCAGCCGCGGCGACACGGGAGTCAGGATTTCCTAGAAGAAAACTCCCCTGCAGGGTGCAGTTGATTTTTCGGATCAGCCCCACCACTTTTCTATCCTAATTTTTTAGTATAAAAAGGGCTGCTGCACCAGGCTCCGTGGGTTATTCTTGAGTAAAGTCTCTGCGAGATTAGATCGAGGCAACGTCGTCAAGTACAGTTTAGCCGAGAGAATTCGGTAAGATCGGGTACGAGTATTACGCATCATTTAAACTTAAACCATACAGTATTACCAATCAGAAACGATCACGAGAAATCGCGAATCACTGTGAAAAATCACCGTGATTGGGAACGAACGTGATCGAATCAAGAGTGATTCACAAGTAGCAGTTCACACCATCTCTAGTCGTGAACCTTTGTAGTAATCACAGATCTTATCAAACTTCTCATTTTTCAACTCGTGCGTCAATTATCGCAACACTACAAGTATTATATTTAACGCTCTCGACGTTCGACTGTAATTCGTGCCGATAGTCGGCGATTAGTGTAAACGATTTTCGTGATCGCCTAAATTTTTCGTGTACGGCACTCTCGATCACCACTTCGCGGCTCTTCAGTGCCCACCGAGTGTAATCGTGTTTTCATGAGACATTGTTAAGACTCTCAACAATAAACTGTTCCGGCCAAACTCCGGTGTATTTTTTTACTGCAACACCACCTTCACTCTGTATCCTTTTCAGGATAGAACTAGCTATCCTAGGGCGGTTGTTTATAAACAATATAAACAATACGTAACACATGATGTATGGCAAAAAATATCGGGAACCTAAAAAAATTCGAAAAGAAGTGTTCCATGTACGGTACTCCTCTTTTGAAACCTTCTCCTGTATTGAAAATATTTATAATAGTTATTCGATCTTAGGTGGGATACCCTGTGTATACATATGTAGATAGTGATGTGACGATTTACTTGTATGTCGATCGTGGCGGGTAAATCATTTTCATCTATCGTCCTTGGTCGCTCATAATGTGACATATCAGTGAAACACAGTTGACAAATGTTCCTCGCTGTTTACGTAGCTCATAAAGCAGTACATATCGAAAATCCATTTAGTTGCAGGCATTTCTGAACGATTCTTGCAGTAAGGAAGACACTCGAAAAGTCGAAATATAATTCTAGGTATAAAATTTAAAGGAATGACCACTAATGAATTCCGTAATAAACTGTTACACTGACATCGCACGAGAAACGTAAAAAGAAAACCTCTTCGTTCGAAGCACGGACTTCACACCTAAAGTAAATAAATTCAAATAAGTTCATATCATTATATATGCCTTTAAAAGATAAAAAAGACCATGATTGTCGATTCATATCAGACAATTAACGCATCAACCTGTTGAAGTGCAGCTAGCAAATCGACGATTTTGATGTTTGTCTCGAAACCCAGTAGGCAAAAGCGAAAAATACAGATTACGATTGAATTTCAATCGGTGACCGGCGAGTCGATTGAGCATGTAAAAAGCGCAGCAGAATAGAAGTCAGGGTGGAACATTTCAAAGGGGAGAACAGAATTAACAGACGCCGCATATTCCAAGGGTGGGCTTTGGGAAATACGGGAAGGGGAGATATATCGGAGCTGTTCCAGGTGCGTTAAAAGTTTGACCGGCTGCGCGAGCTATAGGTAACAACTTTCATACGTAGGTACACAAGTATCTACGATCGAATTTCCCAAACTTGCTTCTGTGATCACATGTATTATATAATGCCTACATTTGGCTGACGTACGTTCGTAACACATTTATTCGTTAATTTCATTCAAATGCATGTCGTTTAATTACTGGTCCGCTTTTTAAATTAATACAGTATTACATTACTTAAAATTTTATACACTTACATTATTTGAAATATTTAAACATTTTTTTCTAATCTGCAATATCCATTGATAGATCCTTATAGAGTTTCTCGTCCAAAACTTGAATCCGGAAGCAAAATTTCTCCATCTCCCACAGTTTTTGAAAAACATGAGTTTTTGTAAAAACACCCGATTTTGACTCAAAATGACATATCACGTGAAAACTAAAAAGGATAGAACATTCAATTAATTATTAAAAGATAGAGGAGAGTTTCCTGAATATAGCAGTGTATCTAGTTATAAAATTGTATACTTTTTAATGCTTGTAAATTCCCGTGAAAGTTTAAAAAAGAGCCGATTGCGTACTTTCTATGCACTATGTTTGCATTTTTACGAAAAGTTCTTTGCCTAGCACAAATGTGTTATATAGTATCGGATTCCGTAGGCATTTCTGAAGAAGAAACTATCCAAAACAAGTTTCGGAACGGCTTTTAATTCGAACAGGTCGGAAAAATATCCATCGGCAACGTGTGCGCGGCGTTTTGCCGCCACGCGGCCATTGCTCGCTTACCTTGACTCTTGCGTACCGTATTTGATTGCAGATCAAAAATCGTGTTGGACAGTGTTATTCGATGCTCTTATAAAGCTTCATGCTTTTTACAGGAATCATTTTTTTAAATGGAAAATATACACATCTACCAGAAAATTCTTGTTTAATAATTGGTAAATAAGGTTAGGTTTTTGGATTTTTATCAATTGGTTTTTATAGATTGGCCGCTGCATTGACTGAACCTGTCAGAATTATACATTTATATTTAAGAATTTATTTATAAATATGCCATTATAACATTATTGAGAGTTCTGATATATTATGTTCCCTGAAATAGCATCTTCCCTACAGTAGAATTATAAAATGATATGATTCTTACAAAGTTTCGCACATGAAATAGATTCTTTTATTACATATTATAACATATTATTAAAATTAAAACAGACGTACCTAGTATCAAGTTATCAGGACTCCTGGTTGAATATAAAATTGCACTGTGCGATACGGCTTCACATATGATGTAATCGTTATGAAATATAGAAATGTGCTGCATTTCAAAATAAAAAATATTCCTACGATATTATTTCAACACAGTACGTTTCCCCCCTTAAATGCATTAAATTATTCTTATTGTTCTCGTGCATCTGTCTTGACATTTTTTAAATTTGATTCGTTTAAAAAGAAGCCTATGGTGATTATTTCCCAGGCCATATATTTGTTTCGCTGGCGGAAATGTGGAAGTTACGTCAAAACTGTTATTACGTATAATGCGGGTGACTGAATTTTTTTCGAAATTCTATTTCCTCCAAAAGAACAGTTGGACACCGGGACTTCGTAAATTAATTACGCTAAGCCCTGGTCTCGTTCCTTTGGTTTCGCTCCCCAGTCTATTGGCTATAAATAATGGAATTATGTAATGGCGTCGTTACGAGGGTACGACAAAGAATCATTTCGCTTCGGCGTCGTAGTCTGCTTCGTTCTTCTCTTAACCCCTTCCCGTACTTTAACGAGTCTGACTCGTGATGAAGATTTTGGCCCAAACGTAAACATCATGAGTAGACTCGTGGACTGAAAATCGGACCAAACATAAACATCACGAGTCAAACTCGTGGACTGAAAATCGGGCCAAACGTAAATATCACGAGTCAGACTTGCGGAATGTTTTTTTGCAGAGGAAAAAGAATTAGTGTTTACGTCCACAAGAGCTGTATCGCGTAAAACAAATGATCATATCACAGGTATTTACATTTCGGCTAGTATTGCAACTGTTTTCGAGCATCACTCTGGTCTGTTTACCGCGCGTTGACCTCTACCGCTTGGGCCCGGATTTCGTCGAGCTAAATGGCACGGAAAGGGGTTAGCAAGACCAAAATTTACGATGGTCCTATTTGAACTTTTACATTGTGCTGAATTAGAGAAATTAAAATATGAAGAATAAATTTCTTTATAGATAAAGAAATTGAAATATATACCTAATTACATATGAGAAAAAATTCCTGTAGAAAAAAGACGGTTAGTCCAAGAAATCTTCCGTCACTCTACAACTTGCCTTTCGATAATTTTGATCGGTGCTTCCATTGTCCGCGTTTCCAGCGTATTGTCAACTAAAACGAGTGCGTTACTTTTAGATAATCGTCTTCTCCTATAAAGCACGTTACCAAAGTAACTTATTCGAGTCTCCAAGTTCTTGCAGGCGAGGCCAGCTTAAAAATAGTATTTCCAGCTACTCTTTTGCCTTGCCTGTAGAAACTATTTTATTAGCAAACTTGACTATAAGCGAAATGAATTCTTTTTCTCAGAACAACGTTGAAAAGTTTGGAGGTGGTATTAACGTCCTTTGTTCCTGAATAGCAACAATCTGTTCACGGTACATGAGATTGGGTAAAAACTGTAGATAAATTAATGGGGAAATTAGAAGGTACAGGCACAGACGAGATATAAGAATAGACCTAACCTGCAATGTAATGTTCTGTCTCATGCTTCAGGGGCGTCAGAAGCCCCCGTATCATTTTAGAATTCCATTCCTTGCTAGCAACACCGGGGCAATAATGTATGTATGTATCGCTATATATGTGTGCAGTGCGTTATCACGGTGTCGAATGTAGTTCTTGAAATGGGAAACTTTTAAAGTACAGGTTGTGTTTACCACCGTATATACCTCACTAACGACAGTTATTGATATCGATTTAATAGATTCAATAATGTGAAGCTCTATTGTCTATTATGTATACGATTAGAAAATAGCTTCGCGGTATTTACACTCAACGATTACGATCTAGACGAATCAGGCTTCCTTAACCACTTGTGGCAGCCAGGTCACAAATGCGTGTAATTTCGACGTGTCTGGCACGTCTCTCCAGCGCAAGAGGTTAAGTACAAGAAACGTAATACAGACTCCTCTCGATTATCGTCTGGCTTGTTCTACACGATTATTGTCCAGGTGTTATTCCTAGCATTAAGGGGGGGGGGGTGAACCTGTGAAGCGCATAACTTGTTGCCCCTCCACTTTTGTTGCCGAGGATCGGGCTTCGGTCAAAAAACGAATTTACCTGGACCTGAGTTCGGGACGATAATCGAGAGGAGTCTGTAGAAGAAAATGTATGTCTTCTTATTACTGGGTGTCGATGACAACAGCTCCTACTCGAGTAAATATTTCAATAAAAATTGTTTGTAACTGAATGACAGACCTGCGGTTTCATAGTAAGTGCACATGTACCTGATATTTTTTTAATGACAAAGTATCACATAATGAATGCTTTCAATCACCTTTTCTGTAAAGAATAATTTTTATACTGAAATTTAAGAAGACAACCGTACAATGCTAATTGCTTTAGTTTGTTATGCGGGTATTTTTTAGAATAAAAATTTCGCCCATTGATTTGATTCTCGATTTTATGTTACGAGATTTCAAAGTAACGCGAGTCGGAATTTAACGTTACGCGGGTATTGTTCAAGTAAAATATTTCGCGTTGCCGGCGGATCAAGGAAATATTGTAGTAATGTACTATATATATTGTAACCAATGCTGTGTTACGAAGCGTAAGTTTTGTTTCTGTTAATGACAAAGAACAAAAAAGCGAAACAACTCTCTGCGACGTTAATTTCATTTTACTTTGAGCTTTTAATTATCAGCCACAGGAAAATCGTGGCCATCGAAGGTTGGAAAAAGTTAACATTGCAACATTGACGCCTTAATTAAATTTCGACACTCTTGCTGACGTGTTGACAAACGAGATCAATCGATTGTTGACATTCGCATATAAAAAATATATCACTTTTTTCTACTTTCTATAACCCTCAATGACCTTATGTAAAAGGTTGTTGAACTCGATTTAAGCACCTCTACCATTCTACGGAAACAAAAGCATGCCGATCCATTTTAAAAAAATGGCGATGACCTTGAAATATCCAAAGTACCTCCACCTGAAAAAAAGCTATTAGAGTCGTCGGATGGCCCTCTGCGTGCTGTGCAATTTTGGTTAAACAATTATTTCATTGAACCTTATAGTTTCGAAGAAATCTGAGGTGGTATTAGTTATTGCCCCACCCTGTATACATATGCAAATCATTTTCATTTTTTATTCTCGTCAACGTTCCACTGTCCTTTTTTGCAAACAACAATTTCTCACATTTAAGAAAGTAAACCGCAAAATGCATTCATCAGTTTTTTCCTCTGTGAAAACGTGTCCTATTCCCCAGAAGCTTCACAACATCAAAGCACTCGCGGTGCGTGTGTACAGTTTGCGTAAGTCTGGTGTTAATTTGTCGTTGGCTAAGAGTTGGCCGCTTGTCAGTGACAGCCGGACGCAAGGGCGGTATTGTTGAGGTCGCGTGGCAGGAGGGTCGCAGACACGGGAAAGGATAGAAACAAGGAAAGAGGGTCGAGGTGGTTAAGCGTCGGAAATTGAATTAGGGGTGGTTTGATAAGTCCGATCGAACAACATGGATAGGATTGTATCGAAGTTCGAGGAAATGCTTGCGGCCGAGAAAAGAAGACATGGACGAATGAAGAACGGTGGACCTAACGTAGTTTTCAACTAACCGGACAGCATATCGAAAGCGTGGTGAAACGAAGAAACGGTAGGACTGGTGTTGGCGTAGCCGATGGTGATGCAAGCGATGGTACACCGATGTCGGTGGCCGCGGCAATGGCGGTGGTGCTAGCGCGCCTTGCGCTGTTCCCGCGGTGAATTATTGAGACGCCACCAGATCGATGTCACAAAAAGAAAGCGGCCGTGCGGCTTGAAATGACGGGCTTCGCGTAACTCATACATTATGCACGTGGCCGCTTCTATGGCCCGTGCGATACGTGTATTCGTGGACAGATACACAGACATCACACACACACGCGCGCGCGAGAAAGAGAGAGAAAGGGAGAGCGAGAGAGAGAAAGAAGAAAAAAGAGCGTGCGCGTCTCCCCCTTGTATATGGAAGTATGTAGTTTCCTTCTGGTTTTCTCTTGTGATTACGGTGGACTCTGGTGACGACCAGGTAGGAGGAAGGCAAAGAATGGCGGGGTGGACAGGTACGATGGAGGCCTTTGTTTTTTTTTTCATACGCCTCGGAGATGGGGTGGACGGACAAGGGAACAGCGTCAGATTATTGTACAAATAGTAATATTGGACTGTCGTTGTTGCGTGACTGTATTCTGTATCCCACCTCTATATTGTTACCTATAAATAATACTATCTAAATTATTACTTATGTTATCAAAAGGTCTTGAAATCTGTTTGAGCATTCGCTTTATTTAATTTGCATTATACATTGGGCAAAGAAGCAATTTAATTGTAACAAAACTTTTCAAGTTTAAAGTCTGATTTATGATAGAATCTTTTAAAATATTGTTTCTTTTCTACAGTCCGTTTCGGATGTTGTATTTTTTTAATCAATTTTGCTTCTTTCCAAATACGGGAAATTGTTTAAATCTTGTACCGATAAGACCTTGGTTTAACACGCCACACGATTGCGGAACGCTCAGAAAAGGATCGGTTGAGTGTTTAACCAAATTGTAAGATCCACTAGGTTGGAAAATGCGAAACCCGTGTTCACCGATGCAGGGATAATACTTTATTCTTCGTATTGCCCGTTCGAAATTCTTTGAAGCGTGACAGGACCACTACACAGAAAAAGGAAGAAAGAACTATTATGCATCCGATCAGATAGTGTGGACTGTGGGGTACGCGTTCCGGTTATATTCTTAATATTCTTAAAAGGCACATGGTGACCAAGTGAATAAGGTAGAATAGTGATAGCCACTCACTTGTGCGTAACAGTGGAATCCATTTCAACTTGAACGAGAATGCATTGAAAATATTTCGTGATAAAGAGGTGCTGTGTACTGATAAGATTAAGGCAGATACCTATTCCACATCCCTGAAGCTATGTAGGTATATGCCTCGCAATGTCTGTACTTAGCTTCAGATTACGAAAACGTCACGTACACATGTTCACATCTTACACGTACACAACCAACCGAATATATGAAATTACAGAAACTATTGACATTTTTTAAGAGAAGTAATTTTATACTAAAATATGCGTTAAATCTTTGTATTCCTATTTTTACATGTATAAAACATGAACAGTATGTTCATAATAGTAATTTATTGCTATATGTATTTAATACAGAATAAATAGATCCTTAATTACCTGTTTAAGTTGTCATCAATTTATAATTCTCACGTATCGTTCCGCAATTTTATGTGACTCATTGTTGATATGGTACGTTTACTGTATTTATGAAATAAAATTTGCATAAAATGCAATGTTGAACAAAGCAAATACTTTTAATACATATTTAATAATTATCATAAATTAAATCGGAAATTCAAGGTGGTTCGGGTGTAATATAAAACAATGGGCCTCAGAAGTCTTATTAATTACTTCTAAACTATTCAGTTTTATGCATAAAGACTGAAGCGTAGTTTGCTCTTCCAGCCAATCCAAGTCATTATAAGGGTCGATCCACACTATCGATCCGGTCTCGGTTCGCTCACATCCCTGAGTTTCCACACTATCGGTCGTTCACGATCACATCCCTGAGTTTATTTTCCACCTTCCTACTATCGAGTTCATATTTCATGCGGTGGCAGTATTTTCGGATGAATAATTGGCTATAATTGTCGTCGCATTGGACAAAGAAAATAAAAAAAGTGAAAAGTGTCAATGAAGAGAAAACAATAGGTCAATGTGGATTCATCTCAGTTGGACGATGAGAAAAACTGAAGGGGTATATTTTACATTATATTCCCATTTAGTGGTTGAGTTTTTATACATTTGAAATGATATTCAAAATTAAAAAAAGAATTTCGAAAAGAAATACCAGATTTCGCGGAACTATTTCCCCGAGGGAAAAGTTAGTTGTATGCCTAAGGTAAATAATACATTTTTAAATATTAAAATACTTAAATGAATACCAAACTCATCGCAGAATGCAAAATTAACATAGACATCCATAATCGATATGCATACAACATATCTGTGTCTGGGACAATCGACAGAATGGCCAATCGTATTTTCCCGCGTTATAAAAATTGTTCACTGTAGTATTTGGTGTTGTAATATCGTTTCTTGTAGCATACCCCACTGTATATGTATAAAAGGAGAAGTCCTGACTGAGTCATCAACATACAGTCCAAATCGCTGAATCTAGAAGCATAGTTTTAGGAACCCTCAATATCTCTTACAATTAGTCCCCATAAGATATTCCATTGCATTTTGGTTTAAAATTGTTGAAATTCCATCTAGAGGGGGCGAAAAGGAGTAAAATTTGTTTCTGTTCATTTCTCAACATCTCTTAATCCATGTGTAATATTCCACTGCTTTTCCCACAAAATGCTACTTATACAAATTCCTGAAAATTAAAATATAGTAGTACATAGTATGCTTTTCCGGACGGCTATATTGACAGTGACTTGCAATATCAGTAAAATATTTCTTGAGAGGATAGAATGAACTAGTGTTTGGAGATTGTTTGTAAAAATATAAATTTGCATAAACATCCGCAGTCTAGTTATCAGCAAACATTGAACACGACATAAAATAAGTAACAATGGAATTATACAAAGAAAATATTTCAAAATTTCAACACTTTTTATTGGCCATATTCACTTCACCGCTACTTGATCATGGAATAATATTTGATCGAACCGAGAGCGGAGTGTGAACGAAGCGAGTACTGATGGGCACCATCGACTAAATTATACTATCGACTAATGATTATTTAGCCGCAACATACTATCGACTATTTAGTCGATAGTTTTTAGTCGACTGAAATTTTGCTTTATAGGTTATGTATAGATTATTTCGTCAACTTTTCAGCACCATTGGTGTATTTACCTTTTTAAAATGTATTAGTTCATAGATAGAATTTCAAAAATATAAGTGGTAAACAAGTTGTTTTAAACAATTACTAATATTCGATTTTTTGTAAGCTATTTAATACTGGCACTTAAAAAAATAACTGCTCTAAATTTTGTATGAAAATCAATTAGGTTATAAGCAATAATTTGCACAGTTCTTGGTAATGCATACAAAAATATATGGAAAAATTACAATTCGTTTGCATCGCGAAGAAAATAATCAAGATGCAGTCAATAGCGATCAATAGCTCGATAGTTCGAGCGAGTCGTTTGAAGCGACTAAATTTAATCGACTAAAGTAGTCGCTTCAAGCGACTAATATTAGTCGCCTGAAAGTAATCGCTTCAAGCGACTAAAGTAGTCAACGATTGAAAAAATTAATCGACTGAAAGTAGTTGTTGGTTACTATCCACTTAGTCGATAGTTTTTAGTCGATGGTGCCCATCACTAGAAGCGAGAGCGGATCGATAGTGTGGATCGACCCTAATAGTTTCTGTTATGTTATTTTTCTTTCTGCTCGCACGATGTCAACGCGTACGTATGCAGGAGTGTATTCAAAGTGTGGTGTTTGAGCGCGATGTGCGAGGTACGTGCAATTCGGACGATAATTCTGCAAGTTTCTGTACGTAAATTGTTCTTTGGGCTTTTTAAAGAGGCTTATTCATTACCAGTAACATTGTTGTCCGTTATTAAACTACCGATTGTTATCTCAATAACCATCTACGATCACTTCTCGTTCATGTTCTGTTACAGTACCTTTCCGTTAATGCGTTATTTCAAAAGGAAATTTACAATTTTCATAGTGCACCTCTTTAAATAATTATTATTTTTAACTCTGTTTAAAAAAATAACTGTGCATTCGTCTTTTTACGTTACACGTGATTTCCCTACATTTATGCTTTATTCGTTAATCACTTTAAATGACAAACGAAAGATGATAAAATATTCGATTTTATTTGTCACGACTTTTTTATTTGCTATTACCTATACGGAGTTTCCTGTAATGCATGTCGACTTGCTTGTTCAGCGCTTCGTAGTACAAGCGCAGCGCATAGCCAACGCTACTGTGGGAGCTCCGCCGGCAGACTCGCGCTCGGATTGGTCGGGGTTTTTCGTTAATATCTTGTTAACAAAGCCACAGATAACATTTTTGCTAAGGAAAAACTTGTTACAAATCCCCTCACGAGTCCTCTATTTCTGGGTTGTGCAACATTTTTGTTACACCCTGTATAATACGTAGTGATGGGTCTTCGAGCCGAGCGGCTCGAGCCATCTCGAGGCCAACGATTCTCCGGCTGAACTCGGCCGGCTTGAGTTTATGAGGTGTCAGCGGAGACGAGGCTCTGCTCAGCCAAGCCTCGGCGACCGACGCTCGAGTTATAATGTATCAGACACAACGAATAACGCACGAATAAGAAATTAAACTTTTACTCCTTTCAGTGTACTTTCTTACAAATGTTATGAATAAATGTAGGATATTTTTCTGATGAAAATAAGTCCAAACCCAACATAAATCAGACTATGTTTAATAACATACAATTCGTATCGCGATATAACGTATGCATGAAAATTGATGTCGCTACATTTCTCTGTTCAGAGACTCGCAGAAATTGTGAAAGAATCTCATACATTGCAAAACCGGGGCATCTATTACAGAAGTGTCTCCAATGGTATTCATTATATTGTAAAGTATTTACTCCACTACCAACAGCACTGTTGCTTGGTGCAGCGCTAATCTGATATTTATCTGCATTATATTTTTCTTTATTAGTTTTTATTCTTTATTCTATTTCTTCAATTTCTTAAATGAATGGTATTGCAAAAAAGATGTAAGGATGTTATAATAAATTTACACATTAAAAAACAATACTACACTGTTGCATGTGTTCAATACATATACACGTTAATGCATTTGCAAATTAATTATAATTTAACATAGTAAAGCACCTATAGTAACATTGTAAACCAAGATATTGCAAAATACATAACATAATCTGAAGCAATCCAGTGCATTAATACATTGATCATTAAGACATAAACATAATACAATTATTTTAATTCAAGCATATTCGAGCCGGCTCGAACTTTCCGTCTTCGACTAGGCTCGGCTTAAACAGCTCGATTACACATCACTAATTAATACGTCAACGTTGATATGTAAATGTAGATTTTTGTAGACCACTTTTCAGGAACGGAGATGGGACAAAAATTTATTTACTTCATTGAATACTGTAATCGGTATCAAATAAAACAAAGACTTAATTAAATTTTATCAAATTTTTAAATGTACTGTTGCATTCTGGGTGAGGAATGAGTGCAACACTTTCTTAACAGCAACTTGGAGGTTTATTCAAGAAATACGGTTACATTGTTCGAGACTCGTGCGAAAAGAAGAAATGCGCTGGTTGTTCGGAGTGAATTTATATATATGGTGACATTTGAGAAAAATAACGTGGAAGGACTAAGGAAGGGATGTCATGGGAAAGAAAGGATACAAAGGTTTTCTTATGACTAACTAGGTACTGGATAAGAAAAATAGGTGATGAGTTGGTGTTTACAGAAGATTATGTCGCGACAATCTTGTATCTATCGGTTTTGTAGAAAATATTACGAAGTTGACTAATAAGGTATGAGTTGGCGTTTATCATGGTTGACGGTAGGGGCGTGCGAGCTGTCTCATGTATCGGACGCCCGAGTGCTCGGGTCGGGTCGGAAGAAGACGGGCGGACTCGGTCGGACATTCAAAACATACGAACGCCCGCACGGTCCGACGTAATCGGGCAGTCCGATACATTCGTCGGACTTTCGGACGGACCGAAAATTCGGGCAGCCCGACATTTCTAACCTCTTACACTGAAATGACGTGCTACACACATTGAGATCTTTTTGTTCTAGAATTTGCGTGCGTCAAAATTGTACGACTCGAATTTTAGATTGTCCAAAGCCTTTGTAGGAGATTTGATAGGACAAGGCGGTCTGTGGAGACGTTTCTCCCAGGCGCTTGGGTTTTTGGTAACGACCGCTAGGTGGCGAGTTTTCTCGCAAGCGATAATTGCAGCCTTTGGCTACTTAAGGGGCTCCGCCGAGGAGCAACCCAGGCGTCTGGGGTAGGGGTCGTCTACCGTCAGCCCCACTGACGAGTCTTGGTAGACGATTCCCGAGACGAAACGCTTATATTTTTGATCCGCCTACACCTTATTAAAAAATTCTAATAATTTACACGGTTTTGAAATGAAATAAGGGAATATTTTTTATGCTTTATTTCAATCATATTACCCTACCATACATAAATATATCGTGGATATAGTATATGGTTTGTATTTTTATTATTTTTTATTTGTTATGGAACATTGTTTACTTGCTAAAATGTTTCTTATTTTAATAAATTAATTAAAATATAAAACGCGAAAGAAGTTTGTCTTTCAATATGTACATACATGAATACACTAGAGCTTCGACTTACAGACTTAGCATTCGGTAAAACCAATTTCCGTTTTATCGTAACATACTTGCATCATTTTACACGGTTATTATGAATATATCTACGATTTTTCTTTATATACTTTAGTTCGATTTACACGATTTAAAGTTTTGTTGAACCTATGCCCCTTTTTTATATACATGCTATGTCTCATTTTACATGGTTTCGATTAACCCGATGATTAGTTTAATCTATAAGGAGTGCCCTATTGTAGTAATTATTTTGTTACATAAAAAATTCATGTTTTGATACTGAAAATTATAACCAAATTTCTTTTTCGCTATTTTCTTCGAGATGAACAGTTGACGTGCCACGCACGTCGTTTCCAATTCTGGAACAAAAACATCACGACGGGTGTGGCACGTCATTCCAGCGCAAGAGCTTAAAAGTTTCGAGCTGCCCGAATTTCTCGGTCCGTCCGAAAGTCCGACGAATGCATCGGACCATCCGATTACGTCGGACCGCGCGACCGTTCGTATGTTTCGTCGGACGTTCGACCAAGCCCGCCCGACTTTTCCCGAGCCCGACCGAGACCGAAATATCGGGTACCCACATACCCCTAGTTGGCGGGTATCCAACAGTACTGAAATCTAAACAATCGCGTTTGTCACAAATGTATAAAATCCGCAATCTATTGATTATATTTAAACGCGAGGAACAAATAAGAAATTCATAAAAATCGTTTCATTTTTCAATCTTTGTTGGAAATTGTCTCTAAGAACGAGACTTACTTCGCGATCTAACTGGAAGAACTTCTACAGACGTATTTAGTTTGTATTCTGTGAGTGAGAAGAGCGTAGAAGGATTATAGGCCCAGGGATGGGACTGTGATAAACAGAACAGAGAAGAACGCGAAGAGTATAGAGTATACGTAGAGTGTAAAGGTGTAGGCGAGGGTAGTAGATATCGACTGCAGGGACATATCCGCAGGGTTTATAGCTAGGGAGAAAAGAGGGAGGCAATATCTTATATAATATTTACCTCCCCCCCTGCCATCCTACCACCACTATTCTTGTCGTACCTCGCGCTATGTCTATCTTCTTACGGCCCTACCTACCTCTCGTTGTCGCAGCCTGCACAGTCCCCGACCTCATATTACCATCTAACCGCCCTTCGCGCATTCTTTTTGTTTACTCAACGATAACAATCATCGATCGTTACGACACCCATTATTTCGAGACGATAATACCCCCGGGTGTAATAGGTTCATGGAAATTTCAAAGGATAAATCTATTCGCCTCCCACCTTCTTCGTGGCATTAATCCTGGTTACTTTAGATATCGCCGAATTCCATCGTGGTCATGAGATTATCAAATGAATTTTTCTGGTAGGCAACGAGTTACAATGAATTTCGGGAATCGATTGTTCGATTGTCCTAAAAGATTTCGAACTGAAATTAAAACAGTAATTTACCGTAAAATGATAATGCTTTTCATTATCAAATATTCAAATAAGTGTTCTTTTAGAGAGATATACTATTCATAATAATAATAGTGTAGTGAATTTGACACGTTAGGGCGGGGCCCTACGGCGCCTGTTGTACAAGGGTGTAAGCGAGAGACCGACGGCGCATGCGTGCGACGCGAGCGCGCAGAGAGAATGGGTGTATGACGACGTTGCGTCGCAATTGTATCGGCGTTCAAGTTAATACAGAACTGTTATTGTTGCTCCCTTGAGTTTTGCTACCGATCATCCTGTACACTACAATTTTCAGAAGTGGGATAGGATTCGATTGAATAGTACGGTATCGAGTCCAGTGAGCTATGTGCCAGTGAACGGTTATCGAACCACTGATGCCAGAATCGTGGGATTTTCACACGAGCGCTTACCCTCTCCATGCCTCCCGTGGGTATTTTACCCAAGCATATTCTAGCCTGTCGGTGAGCTCTGCCCCATACGCCGAGCAATGCCGACCTTCACCATGAGTTTTCGAGACGTGGAAGTAGTGATGGGCACCATCGACTAAATTAAACTATCGACTAATGACTATTTAGTCGATAATTTTTAGTCGACTGAAATTTTGCTTTATAGGTTATGTATAGATTATGTCGTCAACTTTTCAGCACCATTGGTGTATTTACCTTTTAGAAATGTATCAGTTCATAGATAGAATTTCAAAAAAATAAGTGGTAAACAAGTTTTTTTAAACAATTACTAATATTCGATTTTTTGTAAGCTATTTAATATTGGCACTTAAAAAATTAACTGCTCTAAATTTTTTATGTAAATCAATTAGGTTATAAGCAATAATTTGAACAGTTTTTGGTAATGCATACAAAAATAAAGGAAAAAATTGCAATTGGTTTGCATCACGAAGAAAATAATCAAGATCCAGTCAAAGCGATCAATAGCTCGATAGTTCTAATTTTAATCGACTCAAATTATGGCTCAAAACGGTATACAGCATATTCTAATAGCAACTGCTACTCCTCACGCGAACGGTCAAATCGAAAGAGTAAATCGTTCATTGACTTCAATGTTGGCGAAGTTATCGAAAAGTTTAAGTGCGTGGGACCGTGTAATTACAAAAATATAGTTCGCGATAAATAATACTATAAATCGTTCGACAGAAGAGACCCCTGCTCGATTGTTATTTGGCAATCCTAATGATTGAAATGTAAATATTATTCGGGAGAATGTGGTAAAACAATTAAGACACTCCAACGCTTATAATGAGAAATATTATAATAAACGTCATAAAAGTCTTACCAAGTATAAACAAGGCGATTATGTTATGATAAAGAATGTAGATGTTACCGTTGGTGTAAATAAAAAATTACTGCCAAAGTTTCGCGGACCTTACGTTGTTAAAACGGTCCTATAAACGATAGATACGTTGTTTCTAACCCTGAGGGTCATCAACTGACAGATACCTTTTCAAAGCGTTTGTTCTCCTGAGAATATGAAACCCTAGATTACCACCAGATAATCATCATTTATGTACCTTAAGCATAAGCCATATAATTAGATCATATTATATAACTTGTATCCCTCTTATGTACTAATAATTATATACTATTGTCTTATGTTCACCCTTATGCTTATGTTATACATTTTGTGTTCGTCATTCGTTCTCATGTCTTATCTTATGTTTATCGTTTACTCTTACGCCTTATCTTGTGTACTTATGTTTTATGAAGAATGTTTGCTAGCGTACATTTATGCGTACATGATTGAGGTCAATCATACTGTCAGGCTGGCGGAACTATAGTGAATTTGACACGTTAGGGCGGGGCCCTCCGGCACCTGTTGCACAATGGTGTAAGCGAGAGACCGACAGCGCATGCGTTGCGACGCGAGCGCGCAGAGAGACAACGGGTGTATGACGACGTTGCGTCGCAATTGTATCGGCGTTCAAGTTAATAAAGAACTGTTATTGTTGCTCCCTTGAGTTTTGCTACCGATCATCCTGTACACTATAATAGAAACTCTGGAAGTGGCTCTAATAATTCTGCTTCAAAATGATAGAAAGGACAATGGTCGTAAGTTTGGTTTCACGAATTATTTTTTAACTTGTGAAGAATAGTTTGCATGACATTTTGCTTTCAAAAGATGTCTCATAATTTGATTATCCACCCTATAGGTCTAATTTAGTTACATCAAACTAATTCCTGTTACCCAAATTGATAACGAATACAAAGAAACAACAATTTAGAACCATTTTCACATTCTCCGCTATCGTGAAGAAGAATGATCAGAGCTGTTTTCAGTGATTGTATAATTATTGTGAACAATACATCACTTCAGAAGGAAGCTACTTTCAATAGTCGTTGATGAAGAGCGTGAATATCATACGGAAAACTGCTGTTTTAACTTCAAGTCGGAAACATTTAGAACATACAGTAGACTCATGTTAAAGTAGCACTGCAGTGGCTTTCGAGGCGCATTCTTCTTGGAAACGCTACTTTGACGTGAGTCAATGGGAACGCAGGATCTTCTGGGAGTTCGGTCGATTTACCAATTGGATCAGAAGTTTGATTACAGAAGGCGACCGATAGTGGGGCACGCGCACGTGTGTGAGTGATGTGTGTGAGCGGTGGTTACGCGCTGCGACTGGTAGGCAGCGTTACCGCGGGAACTCGGCTGGCAGACTCGCGCTCTGATTGGTTGGATGTTTTCGTTAATATTTCGAAAACAAAGCCTCGGATAACATTGTTGCTAAGGAAAAACTTGTTCCAATTCACCCCCCGAGTGCCCCATTTCCGGGTCGGACAACAGTTTTGTTACACCCTGTATATGGAATACATGCAAAAGTATATTCATTTATAATGTGTAAATTTATTATAATATCCTTATATCTTTTTTGTACTACCATTCATTTAAGAAATTAAATATGTGACACCAAACTAATAAAGAAAAATATTAATAGTGTTATATAGAGACAACACTTCTGAATATATATGTTATTACTGTAAAAGCATAAATCTAGTCACTAAACCTTCATTAAGAAATTTTGTTAACATCGTTTAAGGTTCTTAATTTTTTCCAACTAGATCACAACTATCAGATAACATCTCTACGCGCCGAGGCTGCGCTGGGCAGAGCCTCGTCTCCGCTGACACGTCATAAACCTGTCGTTCCGGCTTGCTCAAGCCGGCCAAGCCAAGCCGGGGAATCGTTGGCCTCGAGCCGGCTCGAGCCGCTCGGCTTGATTACCCATCACTAGTAATGCGTGATAGGCTGAATGTATGAGAGGTAAGAAAGTAACAAGAGAGTGAGTGAGAGAGTGAATGGATGTAAGAAGAGAGAATAGAGAGTGTAGAGAGAGAGAGAGATTGGAGATTCAGCGAGTAGATCCGGGTAGAGAACGGAGTACGAAAAAAAACGAAATTCGGCCGTATGTATTAATTATCCCTCCGTGGACGTTTATAAGAATACACTATGGTTATTTATAATTCCTAATAATAATAGTTACTTATGAAAACGTCCTTGAATTAGTTTCAAAGTTGTACACACGGTTCACGGAAATAATAATAGAAATACACGCAAGTAGGGGGAAATCAATTGAAGACCTTGGTCTGCGTTCAAGCCCAGGGAAATCTCTGTTCTGTATAAATGTCAATTATTTTCACGGTCAAGGCATTGATCGTATCTGTGTCGAAGATTAACGGTCGTGGCGATAAATTTCATTCACATAACCGCGGCGAGCTTTGATGGATATCAATTTCGGCGTCGATTAATACGCTGCGTTATTAACTGCGTTCATCTAACCCGGCTACTAATTATAGAAGTAAGCCACGTTTGGAAAATGAGTCGAAAGTACAGAGAGTGGGGTGAATCTAATTGTTGTTCGATACTCGAAAGCGAGACACTTGATTCGGTTCCCCCTGCTCAGTTTTCATAGCCGCCTCGCAAGCCAGCTCTCGGTCGCGTCCTTTTTTTCTCTTTTATTTTCTGTTCTATCCCTCTCCCCAGTCACTTTGCCGTTCCATCCAGCGCCGTACGCGGTAATCAGATTGCCGCTTAATGCCCGTGAAACTAAATAAAAATGCAATAGAGCGTCCCTAGGTTATCGAAATCCACTTTTCGCGGCGCAGTGCGCGAACTGCGAGCCGTGATATATCGATTCGTCCACCTTGAGTGACCGCTGACGAACTTGCAAAACGCATCGGGTTCCGATCGGTATCGCGGCGAAGTAGGGTTGTTCCAATAAAGAAGTTGATAGGGACAAGCTCTCTTCGAAGTACGCGGCGCGCCGGTTACACACGACATCGATGATGTCGCGTCCGTCGGATTCTTTTTCGAATCCGCCTGGGGTTGTAAATTCCAGGCTCGACCGTCGTGGTATGCGTCCAGTTGCGACTGTTACCCGCCAATTTAATATTAGGCAACTGCAGTAATGTTCTGATAAGTGTGAGTCGAGTTGCTCACGATAAGTGTGAAGTCGTCATCCCCACCACTGGGGAAGGGGGCCGTGGAACCAGTCAAGCGTATAATTATTGCCCCGCGCGCCGCGACGACTTCCCTTTCACGAGCCGACGGCTGAACGAGGAATGCAACGATGAAACTTTTTGTTTTTGGTTCATTGTTAACGAAACTTTTACGAACATATTCGTAAGAGTTTTCTGATTATAATGATACCAAACACGATATAATTTGGATCATATTTACTTATGATTTATCAGAAGCGATAATGAACGAATAGGAATAGTTAACACTTTCTACATGAGTAAATATGATCCAAATTATGTCGTATTTGGTATCATTTTAATCAGAAAAATCTCACCAATATACTAGTAAAAGTTTTATTAACACCGATACCCGGGAATGTAATCTTTTCTTGATCTCCCCTCGTTCAGCCGTCGCGTCGATTCGTCGAAAAAAGTCTCTTTCTTCTCACCGACTGGCACGACGGACTCGACGGACAGAGCGGGGAAATGTATAAGTATATGTACGACGCTTCGTCGAAGCGTTCATTCGTCAGCGGTTGCCCAGAGACCTGCCGACGAATGAACTTAGCTGGATCATCTCCAGTCACACGTATTTTTATTATTGGCCGAAACGGTACATCCACAATCGGACTGTGTGACAAAAGGAACGAAAGAGACACATCGAGACCGAGTAAGATAACGCGTATCGCAGCGATTACAATGTGACCATTGGCCGATGGGAGCGTCGCAGGCCGGCTCACGCAGTCGAATTGAGTGGAAAGAGATGCTTTCTCTTTCTGTTTTTCACTCGCTTGTTCTCTTCTACATTCGGAATACTACAAAGGCGAGTTGCTGCGGCTCGAGCTTCGAGTAGAGAACTGATTGACGAGGTGCTGATAACTGTCCGCGCTCACCGTGAGTGTGACTCCGCTGAACCGAAGCATTCACACTTATCAGGACATTACTGTATTTCCAGATTCTGTAAGTGAGAATGAACCGTATAATTGCTCGACCGGTGGAGCTGACGAATCACGAGTATTGTGATCAAGTCTTGACGAACATGACTTGTTGAATGATCGAATGAATGCGTGACTTGTCAAATGATCGTGTACGAATGCGTGACTTGTCGATACGAGTGTTTGCGAATGAATGTTCCAGTCCGAATGACTCCTCGATTACGAACGTCCGAGTTTCGTGTGACGTCGCGCTTCTTCAAAGTTCGCAGTAGGCGTTACCAATATTGGCCTCTTAATTGGTTATGCCCTGAAAGGGAATGCAAATTCCTGGATTTTTCCAAGAGACGTGGAGGTGGAAAACATCTCCTTCAGGGCAAAGCGGAGTTCGGACTTAGCAGACGCCAGGAAAATGTCGCTCACAAGGCGACATAACCGCGACGAATTTTCGAAAATAATAAAGTACGACAGTAATGGTATTTTAGAATTATTTAAATTAAAATATTTCCTGAACTACTCATTTTTCGACATATATAGGTTAGTACTTTTCTATAACGAATGTCTAGCTGCATCGATTGATGTATTAAAAAATACCTCATTCCATTTAAAAAAACAAAGTTGACCTTTATATGACCTTTACGCGTCTACTCACGGAAAAACTAACAACATCAGAATATGCTTCATCCGATACAATTCAAGCCTCCGCTGAAACATTTTTTGCTACGAGTAACAATAGCGAGAAAATCAAGATGTCAAAATCGGGTGAGACACCCTGTATAGTTATATAACTGTGATAAAAGTAAAAAAGTTGCCAAATGGCAACGAATGAAAAACGGCATTAGACGGTTTCAAAATGTTAAAATGTTCTTGTGAATCATTTATATTTCATGTAATGTACACAAGTGTACAACAAAATATTTCTTTGATAATATTTAAATAATTTGGGAATGTAAGGATCAAGAGTTAATTTATAAAACGAACTGTGATAATTTACTAGTTTTCGATATGTAAAACATGTAGAACCGTATCCCATTTTATAAACACCCACAATACTATTGTAACGTTACTAACTCACACGAACAGTTGAGACGATCGTAAATAATGAATGAAGAAACAGAAGACAAATTGTTGTATAGTACACGCAATCTTGAAGCTGTCGTCACTCCTGCGGTTCTATAATATAGAGGTAAATGCGAATCCACGGTTCGTAATTTCGTGTCCTATATGTAGGCTGGTGTAGCAGGAGTAGGAGGATACCGTAGGACGTTTATACACAATAGTTGCCAGCGAATACAATTTGCACACGGCGATTGAAGATAATAGCGGTACCGGGAGACGTATTAAAGATGAATTGCGAAAACAACGGCCAACAGGCAGCCCCATAATTCGTTGGTAGATGACCGACGAGTTGCAAGTGCTCCTCCGGGCGTCGTTGACCTTTGAGTGACCCAACATGACAGTCTTCAACGACACGGTGAGACCCTCAGAGACCTCTCTTGATGAGGGTCCAAGATGGATGCCCGTCGATATTTTTCAGGTACCAGAATTCGCGACATTTTTAAAACTTTATCAACGCTCAATTTTTTTGTATTCTAACAACCGAGAATTACAACACAAACTGCTAATAATCTAGTCACGTTTTTTACCTTTTTCTTACAGGCACAATCACATATCGTCCCTTATAACTTTACAGTAAACTGCACGGTCGTGAATTTTTTCTTGCATCAACGTTACGTTGCTTATTTCGTTTTGTACAATTGTAAGTTCAATCTATCGAATAGATTTTTGTAACCGTTTTAGAAGAGAATGTGGATTCTGTTCGGAAGTAATCGTCCAACATAGCGTTCAAACGTTGGGCAATGTTTTAAAATTTTTCAAATACTTCATAACATCAAAAACATTTTCAGCTTGTTTTAAGAGATACTGTTAATTTTCCTTTGGAACGCCTTATATATTTATATGGTACAATCGCAAAGTCGGTTGGGTTTTCATAAATTTTTAAATATTCATTTCTGTACTCGTTCTCGCGACAGAGAATACAGTGAAATTCTCGAAACAAACGTTACGAAGCTCCTCTTTTGTATATTTCTTCTCTCATTATTGTGTGTACTTCGTTTCGTTTTCCCTTCTTTTATCAACTGTGTCTTCCTAGTCTTTTCTGTTTTTTCAGCAGTGTGTTCAGTACATTACGACCTCCATGTACGTATTAACCGTAATTTCAAATTACTGCCCTGTGCACTTTCTACTTGCCGCCCTCGCAGACAGTTATGCGGTGCGTATGAGCGGGAAAAAGAAAACGGCAGGTAAAGTTTCGTTTTGCGAAATATGTCCTCTCCTGTCGCTGTTACGTGATATTAAAAAAGTACATTTGAAGCAACGCGAACAACAAAATTTCTTACGGTTATTTTCCTTCAAGATCAATTTTGTGACTCATTACGCTGGAATAGATGTTTTCTAGTCGCATTGTCATATACCTTTTCATCTACAGATTGTTCGATAACAGGTGTATGAAAATTTAAGATGTGATTTCATATAATAAAATAAGACGATAATCGAGAGTAACAAAATTGCAGTAGATACTTTGTTCTTTAATTATAAGCTCTCAAAATTTAGGACGAGAACTATCTGAAACGAGGCAATCCTCGGATAACCGGCCAGCACAAGGCACAGATATATCTTGTAGAAGCTGTGGGAAATTCGACGATGTTCGTCGGTACTGTTGGAATCTGTGTCACTTTGAACATTCCTGTTATATTTCACCAAATCATACATTACCAGAAGAACAAATAAACGAAATACTACTGAATCATAACACATATATAATATGTAGAAGGAGACTTTAATGCGAAGAACATTTATGAAGATCAAAACTAAATCGAACGAAAAGCAACCTCGTACAGAAAGTACTTAAAAATAAAAGGTTGACAGTAATAATACAAAAAAAATCATACCACTGGCCGGCAAACATTTATGCAGCTTCGAATAGTATAGACTTCGTAGCAAATTTTAAAACACATATAACGAAAGTAATGGCCCTGCAGGATTTGAGTTCGAATCATACACCAATCATAGAACTGAACAACAAACCCCAACTATTCAAGGCAGACACATTAACGAGAAGAAAAATAAACTAGGACGAATTTAGGAAAGAATTAGACAAGTAAATAAACAGCTACATTTTAAAAAAATAGATTTTGAAGAAGCGAGCAAGATACTCACGAGAATGATCGAAACAACAGCAACACTGCCAATAACAGCAACAGTCAAAATAGCACACGAATCCAACGAAACTCCTTCACTCATAATAAAAACCATAAAGCAAAAACACAGAGCAGATAAAGAATTGAGAAAATATCAAACACCGACAACCAAGCAGCTGAAGGATAAAGTCAGATTCATTCCAGCGGTCACGGTACGATCAGATCATATCAAATATGGCAACGGTCTCTATCGCTCACATGTAATCCAATGAGAGAGATATAGTCTAAATTCAGATTAATCGTGATCTGACCGTACCTTTGACCACCTACTGTGAATTTGGCTTAACCGACAGAAACACACGCACAACAGGCAGAAATAGTCAACGAACACCTGCAACAGATCTACAGCACAAACAACAAAGAAAGACACACAATGCAAAAATTAAAACCCCCGAAAGGAATTCAGAACAAAGCAAAAATAAATCAAAGCACTAATCATAGACATATATAGACGGAGCATAAGCTACCACTATGGGCGAGGGGACCGTAGGATTGGAGGGGAAAAGGCAGCGGTCCTTAGAGGTACGTATCGGTTAGCTTTGGATGTTTGGGGGCAATCTGTGGACTTGAAAATATGAAAAGGAAAGCAGAGGGGCGTTTCGTCCTGGGCCTGCTAGTGGACTCGTCAGAAAGGCTACCTAGCAGACCCTGCCTTAGACGCGAGGATATACGATGGTCGGTTAAGGACGTATATATGTATATGAACGAGGAAGGCTTCAGGTAGTTGCGGGAAAGGTGTCAACTCGGTAGACCTCTGATGGCGAATGTAGGAGGTAGTGCCGCTACAGATGTATACGGTTCGATTCAGCTCGTTGTTAATGGCTGGTGGGCTGTGTGCCGTACTATTATTTAATGCTTTATACTATTTATTAATTTTGTTAAATACATATATTAACATGCTATACAAACTACACGACATACGGAATTTTGAACGTATAATAAGTATATTCTTTTCATCTCTCATAGCATACATTTATGTAACGTGATTGTATACCCGAATAGCACCGAAAAGGAACGAAGTTACCCGATTTATAACTAACCACCCCTTTACCGCGAATTTTTCTCCCCCGCTCAGTTCATGCTCCGTCTATATATGTCTATGGCACTAATAAGGAACCTAAGAGAGCCTGCAGATATGTATGTGTTTGTACATGTACAGGTCCCAAATATAGCGAAGTCGGTACTGGATAAATAAATTCTGATGGAAGTATTTTTGAGAATACTCATTCTGCGTAACTCTGTGAACTCATGTTATCTGTATTTCAAATGTTCGTAAGTCATCGGTGCATCATTTAATATGAATTGAATTTTTCTAACGATTCTGTAGAGTCTACATTGTAGACAAATACCATGCATGAAGCCTGTACAATATACAACAAAAGTTCAAGCTGTAGAGATCATAGAGAGGTTGATACGATGTCACATGATTGGAATATACAGTAGACATTCGTTTCCCGCACTAGTCGGGGCTGTAGCGGGCCAGAATTACAGGAACCGTGCAGGAAGCAGACGCCAGTTACCCGAGCGGTTTCCCCACCACTCGGCCGTTCAACACAGCTACATCCAGGGTGGGCTGTATATGCGCACTTTACAGTTACATTAATTATCTCCGTTATTTTTAGAGACATCAGAAAAGTTTATTCACAGAAGTTGTTCCGTATGAAGAGGACTATTACTTAGCAGTAACAAGTTTTTCGTAGGTGGAGTATCTTCTAAGTTTTCAAAGTTAATTATGTTATTTTTATTAATGATATTAAAATATTATGGAATACAATACTTTTATTACATAAATCGATTCTTCCAAACATTCTGCGTAATAAAGTATTAAGGTATTATGTGAAAAAGCTAATAATTCGTGACATATTTTAGTGGCAAATGTCTAGCTTGGTTAGAATCTGTTACCCATTACGTGTGATCCGCGAGACAAGAAACAATCAAATTGCCACCAATATTCATTGCACCAATAAAAATATTATTAAAACAGTATTATATACACTGCGCTTTCCGTGATGAGATATGCGAGTTAAACGCGACACCGTGTGTGTTCCGGCCTGGGCGTGTTGGGCGACAGAGTAGGGTACGCGCGCGTGTGTGAGCAATACGCGTGAGCGAGGGGCGTGGCTTTCGTGCACATAACGGTGGTGCGGGAAACGAATGTCTACTGTAATAATAACCAAGTACACTTATCGGAGGATGATATCCTAGAAATCTGTTCAAATAATTTACTTCTTTTTGAATTATAAAAACCTATGGTTTTGTAAAAAGAATAAATTGGAGCATTTATATACCTTAAATAAAAAGGATAAACAATAACGTAGTAATCAAATAGTGATTTTGTTAAAGTGATTGAATCTGTAGATGACAACACCACTAACTTCTTCCACTGCATAAAAATTTCTTTATTCTAATATGATGTTTTGTGCTGTAAATATTTTTGAATTAATATTCTTCTCTCCTGTCGTATCCAATTTAGTTAATTATTTAGTTATTCTTTAATGAAACAGCTTTATCATATTTGGATGTCTTTATTGCAATTAGACAGTATTTATAGCAATTTTTTCGCAAAAAGAACAAGAAGATATTCGTTAAATATACATATTGACAAATTATGCGAAGTTTCTATCAGTTTAAGTAGAAAAACTTTAGTAATTGTATGTTATCAGAGATGTGTGAAGACGAACAAGGGGAAACCATAATTCCGTGGTTACTCAATATGCAATCAGTTAATAAGGCAGTGCTTGATGACCTGGAGGTGTATCGGCGCCTCCGGCTAACACAAACGAACTTTACTTCATTACCTCTTTGAATATTCAGGAGTTTCGCGCGTGCCTCTGGCCATTTGCTAGAACTCAATATGTTTGGAAATATGTAGATAGCTCCATAAATATCGACGGTGCTTAAGGGATATTCCGGTAAGAGGATGCACGTAAGGTCGTATCACCGAAAATCATATTCGCAAACCGAGGGACGCCAGCGAATTTTTCTTTCGAAAAAGCTTTTTCCGTTCATCTGAATTCGTTCTTGGATTTCTAAAATTCATGTACTAATTCAATGGAAAAGTTTCATGGAGTATTTGTTGAGAAATTGGTCGATTTTCTGAAGAATTCTGATGTACTGGAAGTTGTGCGCTGATGCGACACGAAGTGAACGGTTCCGTGAGTCTTTCCAAAATGTCCTTCAAGACCGAAAACCTTGGGGAACAACGTAGGAAAAATGACGTGACAAAATGGTCACAACGTAGGAAAAATGACGTGACAAAATGGTCACAACGTTCGCTGACTTTCACCCTTAACGTTAAAAACTGTAGGCTTGGACGAGTTTGGTTGCCAGATGGGTACATCGACAAAAGCCAGCCCTGAGCAAGACCTTCCGGAAAAACCCAGTAAATCGCCGCTAACCCATACTACCTAAAACAAGGGCAATGGTAGTTACAAGGTCGCTACATCAATAACACTGCTAGAATAAAAGTAATCAAAGGCCGTGGGATATTACATATTCATTAAGCTTGTTAAACCTATACAAAATCTCAACACTTCCAAAACGCTCAAGACTTCCAAGACCGTTCAAGACTTCAAATCCGTTCAAGACTTCGAATCCGCTCAAGACTTCAAATCCATTCAAGACTTCAAATCTATTTACGGCTTCGAATCCGTTCGAAACATCGAATCCGTTCAGAACTTCGAATCCGCTCAAGACTTTCAAGAGACTTTTAAGCTTCGAATCAGATTCGAAGCGATTCAAAGCGTTACAAGTCCCATCACTAGTGACAGGTTGGAAAAGGTTCTCAACCAACTACGGAAGATAAGACTTAGGTTACAGCCGGATAAATGACAGTTTTTAGCTACTATATTTGGTTATACCGCTTTCGTGGATCGGGACCCTGAGTGATTTTACAACTAGGCACTCGGTTTGGGCGTAAAACCCGTAATGTGAGACTTTTATGGTACTTGAACTTCTTTCAGGGCCGTGCAATGTCCATTCGGAACTGTTTCTTCCTTTTTGGTATATTTAATAATATTTTGCACAGCATATAGCGGGTGATGGAGTAACACCTTTTAATCATAACTTGGTGTTAGTCAGGGATTTCCCCACTTCTATTGACACAAAAAAGGTAAGAGAATTCTTGGGCCTTGCAAATTATTATCGCAGATTCATCGACATGTTTGCACACAAAGTCAAGCTTTTAACGGAACTTTTCAAGAAGGACGCGAATATCTGGAGATCTTCGAAGAAATCCAGACAGTAGTTATATTGCAAGAGACCACGAAGCTGACACTCAACTATGCGGATCTGCTACTACTTCTCCCAGGTAACGCACGTCAATTACAAAACCTAATAGCAAAACATTTTCGTGATCCAGCAATCCACGTGACGCTACTCACCAAGGACCTCCGAACTCCTGAAACGGAACAAGAGAAGTTGGATATAATACGCAGAGTTCCCGACACGTTTATTGGAGGTCATGCGGGTATCAGAAAAACCATTGCGTCAATTCAGCGGAGCTACACCTGGATTTAATTGCACAGGGATGTAGTTAAGTACATAAATGAATGTTTAATATGCCAGGAGAATACGATAACTAGACGTCCCAAAAAAGTTCCTAATGAAGATAACTGATACACCCCGTGCATTTAACGATAAGGTCACTAGATATTGTTGGTCCTTTAGAGATAGATTCCAGAGATATGAAATACATGCTCTCCATGCAAGACCAATTAACTAAATACATGGAAGCAAAACCTCTTCCAGACCAGAAGACAAAAACAGTAACCAAACGTTGCCGAATGAATGGATTCTCAGGTATAGCACACCTAAAGAAGTACTTACAGATCTTGGAGCCAATTTCACGAGTAGATTTATGGAACAAACTGCTGACATGATGGGATACGAGCTCTCACATACAATTGCCTTTCGACCAGAATTGAATGGGTCGCTCGAATACGCTCAGAGCGTGATGAAAGACTATTCGAAGACTCAACTCCGAAGAGAAGAATTAACAAACGAGAACTGAAGTAAGTACGTACCAAGTGCTATACATATTTACGAATAACTGAGCAGTACATTCTTTTATTGGAGTATCCCCACACTTCCTGGTCTATGGAAGAGACCGGCCTCTTCTCAATCAACTAGTAGAAGAACCGGACATCGCCTATCTTGATGTAGTCAACGAAAACAGAAAGATACTCCAACGAATGCAGGAGACTGTCGCAGACGCTACTCATTGCAAGCAAGGAAAGACCAAGAAGAAGTTTCATAAGACCATCAGACCTTCGTACTTGGAACTAGGAGATTATGTCTAGATCGAGAATCTCGGCTGGAATCGAATGGCTGGTTTGGCAAAACCATGGCTCGATCCTTACCCTGTTCTAAATATACGACGAGAACATAACGTTTTAGTTAATATTAGGGGAAAAGAGACTTTGGTACATTTGAGCCGCTGTAAATATGCTAATCACTATTGTGTTTTAGGATAATTTTCCTCTTTTCGAAGAGATGCAGAACGGAAGACCCACTCCAACTAACGAAATTTGATAAGGCTCCTACCATATACTTCGATCCAATAGGAACTACATGCCTGTACCATAAAGAATGAACAACGATAGTCTACATCGATCTTCGTGACATTCGGCACCCGGAACTACAAATTGTACAGGCACTACATCATTTACTATGTAGAACAGTCTACCCAATACCATGGTCTGTATACGGTCACATAATTAACCGTTTTAACCGTAGTTTTATGCATAGAGACATATTATTCGCAAGTTCAGAATACAATAAGCCCATTAATCTCTCGCGGAAAAGCAGAGGATGATTAAACCTAATTAGCGACTTAGCACTTTTCGGAACGCTCAGTCAGAAAAATGCTTTATATTGTTACGTATAAAGAATTTACTCCCATGCCTCTCGCTCTAATAGTTTTCAAGTTCGCACTCGGCAAAGGAAAACGCCCTTGAGGCAGGTCCAGACTTGTGCAACGCGCGTTGCAGAACACACTTGAAAGGGTCGATTTTAATGGCTCGACGCGCAGCTAACGACTTCGTGCAACGTCAAGCCGAACACAAGCATTCTGACGCGCAACGTAGAAACTCGTGTGGCGCATCTACAGTAGACATTCGTTTCCCGCGCCACCGTTATCTGCACGAACGCCACGCCCCTTGCTGACACGTATTTTTCACACACGCGCGCGTACCCTACTCTGTCGCCCAGCACGCCCAGGCTGGAATACATACGGTGTCGCGTTTAACTCGCATATCTCATCACGGAAAGCGCAGTGTATATAATACTGTTTTAATAATATTTTTATTGGTGCAATGAATATTGGTGGCAATTTGATTGCTTCTTGTCTCGCGGATCACACGTAATGGGTAACAGATGCTAACCAAGCTAGATATTTGCTACTAAAATATGTCACGAATTATTACCTTTTTCACATGATACCTTAATACTTTATTACGAAGATTGTTTGGAAGAATCGATTTATGTAATAAAAGTCCTTTATTCCATAATATTTCAATATCATTAACCGTTTGAGTCCCAGGGGATATTGAAAAAACACTGTCGAAGAATCCCGAAAAGTGCAACCGCGCTTTTCTAAATGAGTACGAAAAGACCCAAGCGGCGCCATAGCGCTTCTTTTATTTTATGTCGATAATTCCCAAGTGGCGCGATAGAGCATTGTTTATTATATGTTCTGCACATATATAAGATGTGTTACTTACATTAAAAGAAGGAGCAGTGTGATTTACTTGCGTCAGTAAATCTGAGCGCGCGACTTTGACAGTCGATGACGCACCGTCAGGTGTCCACAATGCTCGAAATGTGCTGGGTTTTCTCGACATAAAATCAGAACAGCGCGATCGCACTGCTTGGGACTCAAACGGTTAATAAAAATAACATAATTAATTTTGAAAATTTAGAAGATACTCCACCTACGAAAAACTTGTTACTGCTACGTAATAGCCCTCTTGTAATGTAACCGTAAGGTGCGCATATTCAGCCCACCCTAGATATAGCTGCGTCGCACGACTGAACGGCCGAGTGGTGGGGAAAGCGCTCGGGTAACTGGCGTCTGCTTCCTGCATGGTTCCTGTAATTCTGGCCCCCTACAGCCCTGACTAGTGCAGGAAACGAATGTGTACTGTAAATCGGTCAACGGGCCTCACTGTCGATGTTACAGGGGCGATATCGCCGGAGTGGAGATGACTGTGTCACCCCCTCCACCATCGACAGTGAGGGCCCGTTGATAGATTTACAATGTGTCGACACGGTTTTAATAACGCGGTTGTATAAAGCGGCACGGCCTTTCATTTTGTGCAACGACAGAATCACCCTGTATAGTAGTGATGCATGGGCGCGGCATGACTTCCAATAAATAAAGGCAATATTTATAAAAAGGAAGAATTATTTATTTAAAGAGGAGGAGTATTAATCTTCACACGTCTTTTCTGTTCTACGGTCGAATCACGACTCTACTTTGTCCCTGTTCTCCCGCTTTAACATTATACAATATGTGCTGTCTGTCGGGTAACACGTAACAATACTTTATTTACGAAGATATTATAAATTAATATAAATATTACTACTTACTTCCATTGTATTAAGTCGGCGTCGAGGCATGTCCCGATCCGGCAAGAATTTCATATAATTGTAGAAAAACCAAGTACTTTTATAAACCTAACTAAACGGTGGACGGGGCTTTCCTCTTTTTGGTACATTTACCTTCAAAACGAAGCTCCAGGTAACTGGGTAATTTAATTACCCAAGGAACAGTAAATAGAGGCAACGCCTTTTCTTGCCGATTCTCTACCTCACTATTCCTTCAGTAATACAATTCACCGACGACCTGAAGTTTTGTGTTAACAAGTAAATACATGAAAATGTGAATTCGAACAAAGTTATGTACACGTAGGTATAGTAACAATGTCATAAAGCAAGTGATAAATGAGTATGTGGCTGTCATATATGGCCATATATATCTGTCAATATTTTCTCAATAATATGATTACAATATATAATAATGAAAGCCTTTATGTATAAATATATATTATATTTATACTATTTATATAACACATATTCAGGGAAACAGGAAACATATTCTTACTATTTGGTACAGGAACATTCTATATAGGTGTTATTCATCCATTCAGCGGTTTATTTTTCACTACGGATGGTTTAATTCAAGAAAAATAGAAAAGCTCCTTCCAAATTCGTGGACGATGCGCGCCGAACGTTCTCGTGCGCGCGATAGCCGTGTTTCCCCGTCTTCACGAACATTTGCGCGCTGCGAATGCTCGCCTGGTTGTTAAAATCGACCCTTCTTGAGGGTCTTGAGTGGAAATTCTGTTGCATGTTGCTTAAGTGTGGACGGGATTTTGGCCGTGCGCCGTGTTGCACGTGTTCGTGCTCGTTGTTGCACATACTTGGACCTGCCTTTATGTTTCGCTATCTTTCGAGTAAACGGGGGAGTAGGACCCCGTTCCCACGGCGTGGTAACCAAAAAACCAGGAAGCGTAACGCAACCTCAACCGTCGAAGATTTCCTTATATGGATATTTCATAGCATCCCCACTAGTTTCTAGGCCTATATCAACCCGTTGATTTCAACCCTCGGGGGATCAAAACAGTACCGTCGCCTTTAGAGTCACGTCGCGTCACGTTCTTGTGAGTTGGTCATTACGTTAGTGAGATCGAGCCAAAGTTCCCTTTCGAATCCAGTTAACCTTGTAGAAAACCGCGAAGACTTTCTTTGTAATCCGGCTGGAATTATTACTTGTCATTACTCCGTAAAGTCCACTTGCAATCCCCGCATCGCCAGTGCGTTAACACCGAGCACACATTTATTTGGTAATATTTATTATTTCCTTATTACTTCACACGTATTTTATCGCGACAAAACTACACAACACATTTGTAACCAAAGACTGATTAGTTAGTATACGGTTTCATTTTATAAATCTGTCTTGTTAATTTTGAATCCATAACACGGTCAAGAAATCATTAGTATTATCGATATACTATGGTCTGTTTTTCGAAAGATGATGCCTGGGAAGTTGACCTGCCTCGACGCATGGCCTAGCGGAGATCCAACGCGAGCTATGTATTTCGTGCGACGTTGTGACGGTCTCAATGCCACTGTGTGTCTCTTTCCATCCTCCAGCACTTCGGCACGAGAGCTTTCCGCTCAGACGCTCGGTAAACCAACTTCCTTCTTTACCCTGCGATTTCCACGTGTAGCGTTTAATAAGCTACGTTTTAATTTAATCCCTGTTTAATATGTTGCTCAATATTTGGGTACAATACATTCTTTCAAAAGAAATAAACTTTTTCGTATTCATGTATTTTAACTTTTGACGTGTGAAAACATTCAGCGTCTCGTCAACATTCTCCACCATTTCCAGACAATGGATGATTGACGGACGCGTGCCGAACGCAGTCCCCACTCCTTGAGATTGTAGGTAGGTCCTTCTCAAGAGGTTTGTAATACGTACGATGAAAACAGACGACCGTAGGCGAGGACTCACGTCGACGGTCGCACGTCATTGGCCAAGACGCGAAGGGTGAGAGAGACACAAGTGCCGTAGGTATCTCGCGATCGCGGCAACACCGCGAAAACTCGGGCCTAACTCCCAGGCATCATCTTTCGAAAAACAGACCATAGTTTAGTTTAGTGTGCGACAGTTTCTGTTCTCACAAACTATACGTTAATAAATGCTAGGCCTAAATTATTTAGAAAAATTACTATTCATGATAAATTGACCAAATGCCAATGATTTAAAAATTGACCAAAATGATGTCAATCCGCACGGCATGAACTGTCATGATAGAGCACATAGTTGCTATATCTGTTTGCAAATACGTTACTGCCATGAATAAAGCAATGTTATCGGAAGACAAAGCTTATTACAACATCGGTTTCATCACTCGTTTCCATTTTCAACCAGTTGCAACTACAGGAACGCTTCGTAAACTACTGTCAGAAACATTATACAAATCAATATAAAACATTAATTCCACCCCGAAAAACGAGGCAGAAATCTAATCGTGACAGGAACCATAATTCTTCAATGATCTAATAAATGGTGTTGCTATATCACGGAAGTGTTGCCAAAGCGGTGAAGAAATAATCCAAAGTATCGACGTACCATCGTAGAAAGTCACATCGCTATCAGAAGGTAATTCATGTTAAAGTCCCGTGGGATCGGTTGGGATTGGTCTAGTGAATCTGGGGCAGGTAGTTGCCACATTGAGAGTCGTAAAGTATTCGAAGAGAGAGGTGATCCCGAAGATTTTCAACCTACACAGGAAAAGCCGAAGGCAGTTGAGAACGGCAGAAGGCAGAGAAGGTAGTTCTATCGGCTGGCTTATCGCTTGCGAACAGGCACGGTTTTTCGTCCTACTCTTTTCTCGTTCTCTCTCTCTCTCTCTCTCTCTTTCTTTGTGGCAGTCGCACATATTCGATATCATCCATTCCTTTCTGTGTCATTTTCTTCGCTCTACGATAGTGCTTCCTTTGTCTTACACGCATGTTCGTCTTATGTACATGGTGTTCGACCACTAGTGGGAAAAAATTTAAGGGGTGATTCTTGCAGGCAAAATAAGACGGAAATGAAGAGTGACGAAATTGCGAAAAATGCTTCGTTTGTTAGTTATAAGCGTTTAAAAATTGACCGAAATCATGGCAATCCGCGTGCACGGAGTGTCAGCGGATCACGGCTCAACAGGGGCGTACAGTCACTTTAAGACTCAATGACGTGTCGGAAAAGTAGGTAGAATAGCTACCTACTTACCTGATCGGTGATGTCGACAACTTGTGACGGCGGTATTTGATTCGAATTCACTTGTATCGCATTAACACTGGTTACATTTTAATACTTTTAAATGATAAATCGCTCATATGCAGAACATGTCCTACTAACAAATTATACTTATATACTATATTTATATTCCTATCGTTAACAATCATCTTGAAGGATTGCAATCATCGCATTTACTAAAACGATGGCCAGAAGGACTCGTAGAATACTTACCCCAAAGCATCCTCTTATAGCATAGCATAGTAAGTTAACATTTCGTAAAAACCAAGCTTTTTTACGTAACTAGTTTAATCCAAATGAGGAATCAGTCTGCATTTGGCACCGTTCGTTCCCTCTCAACCTGGAAGTACGAACATTCTTCAGTTTATATATCGAAACGACACTAGCAACGCCCGATCTAAACGAGCACACGATTCAAGAGGTTGCTTTTCAAAGCTCTATATCGAAAACCATTGGATTGTTTGAAAATATTTGGAAAGCATAACTAAAGCTTTCGTACGCAACTGTTGGAACAATATGGCAAACGCCGAAAGAGTAAGAAGGGTCACATAATTTGGTCGGACGAGGACGTTGCGTTGCATAAGTTTTCTTCTTTCCTTCCATCTGAAAGAACAGCACAGCCAGCAGCCATTACTACAGAAAGAAGCCGTGAAAGGGGGATTGGGTGAAACGGGAGGTTTTCTAGAAAAATAACGACTCTAATAATCTCGGTAGGCAGGTCGATTTCCCCTCGCCCCTTCTTTAGCCTTCTTCTTTTTCCTACAGCAGTCATTTTTCGGAATCGCGCCTCCTGTGAAACTGTTTTTGGGAAAACTTTGTGTCCTCCGTTAGTTCTCTTAGCTCAAGCCACGGTCTTTGTCTATCTTTAACACGCGGGGGAGATGCTCGAGCCCAGATATTTCGAGGGTTTCCCATTTTCACTGCCGGGGGCAAGGAATATAGGGCCAGGCGAATGGGGATGGAAACGAGCACGATTCGTATGGGGGAGAACCTCGACCTTCTACCAACCTTCACTCGGAACTGCCGGATAATATCGATCCGAAACATTCGAGCATAAGTTGACTGTATCAACGTACAAGATCCGGAAAAGAAGAGAAGGCGGTCAATTATCGGGGTTCAGTACTCTGAATGTCTCTTTCTTCTTCCTTTCTTTAGTTCAATTGCGAAACTTATAATCGATGGCGCCAGAGATAGAGAACGAAGCATTCGAAATTACCGAGCCAACTTACGTTAATATTATCGCATCTGACAAAAATAGGTCAAATAACAATAGCATTTTAAAGGGGATCATGAGATAGTCGAAATGAATCTTCCAAAACGAAGCTGCTGATAATGACTACGTACACTCTTTACGTCGAGATAACACTGGTCAACAAAATTTAACTTTTTGTTTGTCTTCGAACATCCAGTTACTGATTCGTATAGATTCTTCTGCGCTGAGTGCGAATCCGTAAGCAGTTTTTTGCCATCACCCTCAGTTTCCGAGAAATTTGATTTTTTTTAGAAATGCAAATTTTCAACTTTGAACATTTCCTGTGTTCAAACATTAATAGTTATTCAGTTGATTGGTGTGTCAGATTATTCTGTAAACTCTTCTGAATAAAGTGGTATACGTTGTTATGGCATTATCAACATTTGAGCATGTTTAAACAACGATCAAAGGGAAAAGGACACCCAAAATGCACCAATTTTTACAGATAGTTTTCAATTTATTTCATAAGTAAGGGTGCAGGACATAATCTGACTGCGTCAGCAGATAGAGTAAATCTTTTTCTTCCGGAAAGCATTAACAGAAATGGTAAGACACGTTTTGTGTTCTATACAGAAGCGAAATAGTTTACCAAAACCTGAAACGCTGGCAGTGGTACTCAAAGGCGACAGCCGAGTGACAGTCGAACGCCTGCGCTTGCCGCCTTTGAGTACCACTGCCAGCGTTTCAGGTTTTGGTAAACTATTTCGCTTCTGTATAGAACACAAAACGTGTCTTACCATTTCTGTTAATGCTTTCCGGAAGAAAAAGATTTACTCTATCTGCTGACGCAGTCAGATTATGTCCTGCACCCTTATTTATGAAATAAATTGAAAACTATCTGTAAAAATTGGTGCATTTTGGGTGTCCTTTTCCCTTTTCCCCCTGACAAAAATCATGATAATTGTCTCAGTTGCATCGTTATGTGATTATTACGCCTGTGTTGCACGGCTCGCCTGATTTTAAGAAAGAAGACCACAGTCAAGTGTAGATTGATCAGCAATTTCTAGAATTCTTTTCACTTTTAATCCTTTATTTAAGAATCAGTTTATTTTTCAAAACTTCTGTACTGCCTCTTTAAGTAAATTTGTCACTAAGAGTTATTCATATTTACAGTAACAAGACAAAACATTTTCCTCTATTAAAGGATACGTAAAGGATATTCAATTTCTGTAATACTAACATGTACATAAAGGAATATACTAATGGCTCCAAAAAAGTTGCATAGAAACTTCCTCATAAGGTTTTTCGGTCAACCTGCAGAAAAGCTGTCTACCCTTCAATTTGGATGATTTTTGAATATGTTGTAAAACTCAAAATTTTGAACAACTTTTTTCTATACATATAACGGGGGGAGATGCTTAGTTTCCGAGATACTCACGAAAAACTGCCGGTATTAAGACATTGAATTCTGCCTATAGTGTGCGACCATGGCTACGCATGCGTCACGGTTGGTTGCCGGCTGCCGGCCACCGGCGCGTAGATTTTGTTTATTTTTTTTACATTATATGTGGTAATGCTTCAGAGTTGATTCGAGACAGTTCAAGAAAAAAAGTAATTCAGAGTTGGTTTAAGACAGTATTTTGTCTTGAAATGTGTCTAACCAACTCTGAAGCATTTGTAAGCATTAAAACTTTGTCTTGTGTGTTTTCTACGCAGAGCCTCTTAGCGAAACGTCTGGAGACGGTGACAGTTTATATATTCTCGAGAATCGGCTGTGCGTAACGAATTGACTGAGCGTTGTTTTCCAAAAGACATTTTCCTAGTTGAAGGAACTGGTCGAGTCAGTCTGAACCAGCATCTTGTACAAAACAGATCAATTGGAAATATATGCTTATTATACGTTAAACTTGTGACCGCTCATTTGTGACTAAACCTTTTTCAGTTTGGAACGCCCGCCTTCCTACACATTATCCTAATCGATTTGCAATTCTATGAAACTAAACGTCCGTTCACGGTAATAACTCTGTTAAGAATGAATCGTTACTCTGTTGCAGTCAAATAAACAAAAGGTAAGCGACCGGTGGCCGGCAGCATACAATGACGCATACGTCGCCAGAGACGCACAACCATAGGCAGAATTCAATGGCTCGTACTGGCAGTTTTTCGCGAATATCTCGGAAACTAACCATCTCCCCCCATTATATGTATAGAAAAAAGTTGTTCAAAATTTCGAGTTTTACAACATATCCAAAAATCATCCAAATCAGAGGGTATTGTAGCTTGTCTACAATTCACCGGGGTTTCTATTTAATCTTCAACACTCTTGGCGAGGGGGGGGGGTGAGCCATGCAATCTGTCAAGCGCATAATTTATTGCCCCCTCCCCCTGCCGCTTTTGTTTCCGAGGCTGGGGCTATGGGCAAAAGATAGATTTGTGAGGTGTTGAAACGATTCCCAGTTCACCGAGATAGTTTTGAAGCGGTCCCGAGTTTCAAACTCTCATGAAGCTTCCACTGCATTACATAATAATATATAAAGTCATACGGTTTTAGTACTGTGTAGTTCTATTCTTTGACCACAGCATTGAATTAATTACTTTCCCGTTCGTCGACGAATGAATGTTACTTACTTACAGAAATATATTTTCCTTGGGTAAATATTATCCGTATATTGACGAAACATACCCCGTTTCATCATAAATCTATATTCGGCACACAATTATAATACGTATTCTCCAAAATTACACAATACTAAAGCAGTCTTGTGTCGTGGCAGCAAATATGCCTGTAATTTTAACTATTGACACAAGTCAAGGTGGCTTAATCTTCGTCAAATTTACAAACCGCTCGATCTAATTATTAATCCGCTGTATTTACGTTAGCCGGACATGTCTCGATTCTATCGAGTTTCCCGATTGACAATCGACCGTGCGCTTGCATTCACCCTCGTCGAGGAAACTGCCGCAGCCAGTAATTATCGGTAAACATCACCATAATTAATTAATGTGCTCTTCGCATTTATTGATCGAATCATTCGATCGAGATGCGCCTACCGTCTTTCGACGAGTGCCTGCCTTTCTGTGCATCCTGGCTGCTCTCTATTTTATCCTGGAACGCCTCTATTTCTCCGTTTCCGTCGGTCCCTGTGTCCGTTTGCCCTCTTTATCTCTTTTCATTACTATCGATTCCTTTTTCCGCTGCTTGCGAAAACGTATCGGCCTGCAAGGTCACCGAGTAATTGGTTTCATTCCCGCGGAGGCTTGCCCCGAGTTCGGCCTAGTTCCACAGGGTCCTGCAGAGATGGGCGAATTTTTATTTATATAAAAATTTCAATTAACGAATAAAAGATAAAAAAAATTATTCGTTTGATTATCCTTATTCGACGCATGACAAATAATTTTTTTATTTGAAGAGAATTTATTCGACGAACACAAATAATTCTTTTATTCGATTAGAATTTATTCGTCGAATAAAAATAATTTTGTTATCCGATGAGACTTTATTTTCAGCGTCGAATAAAGTTTTCATCTTTATTTGTAACTCCATTCGTCGTCAAATAATTTTTTCAGCGCGTTCGAGTCGCGCCGCCGAGGACCGGGAGTGGCGGAGAGTCGAAGACTGGCACGCGTGTTACAATGTAGAATCACCCCGTGACGACAGCAGGGATCGAATGAAACCGTGAACTTTAATAAATGGAGGTTTTGTTCGGGTCTTTCAACATTCAGATAATTTTTTTTCTGTTTTAAGTTAACTTTCCACATCAATAATTACTACTCTAAGTGTATTGTAAAAGAGCATTTCTAACAGTTGTTTTCTATTCGGTTACTAAAAGTTCTAAAGATATGGAAATATATTTTTTAGCAGATGTTTTAGGGTAATTTATAAAAGTTAAAACTATTTTTTCAATTAACACTATTTAATTAGCATTACTCAAGGAACTGAAAGCAGGGAAAATATAATAGAGAACACGTAAATATAAGAGAGATACGAAAAATATAAGAAAGTACAACGTTACCGCGAGAATTCGGTCCAGAAACTCGCGCTCTGATTGGTCGGGGTTTTTCGTTAATATCTCGTTACCAAAGCCTCAGATAACATTTTTGCTAAGGAAAAACTTGTTTCAAATCACCTCACGAGTCTCCCATTTCCGGATCCTCCAAAATTTTTGTTACACACTGTATTAATGCACGTGTGGCGTACCTATATTTCGATACACGTGAAATAGAGATCTCTGTCATGTACCCAACAATGCGAAACCTATTTGCCAGAACTTGAACTTTTTCACAGCAGAATAAATGTTTCTGTTTAACTGAAACTTCCCTTTACATCCAAGAAAATAAAAGTTCATTATTTATGTAAAAATGTATGCGATAAAAGTTTCAGTAAATATAGTCGATGTCAATGTAACACAGTGAAGTGTTGTGTAAAACAAAAATCGACGCACGTGTCTTTTATTGTTTAAAACAAAATTGAAATTGGGTTCCTGAACAAAAAAATAAAAATGAAAAGGATTATAGAAAAACTGTTACAAACTCCGCGAAAAATACTTGTGATCTGTTAGAAACTGTTATTGTCCATACAACTTGGTGGTAAACGGTACATATATTAATATAATTTAATTATATAAATTCACTGAATAATAATATTCCGAAAGTTTCCTTATTAGAATAAAAATTACAATTGAAAATACAAACGATAGAAAAGAACTCTTATGTATTTCACTAAATTATTGTTAAATTATAATTAAATTTATTATCAGTTTATTCTTTTACAGGAAAACTAATCAAAACTTTTGTACTGACCTAATAGAACGTCTTATACTCTTCGACGTTTTATTTCTTCTACTTAAGAAAGTCAAACGATACGACTAGTATGCCGCTGTTCATAAAGAAATTACTGAGTGTTCTTCAAGTAATTTCTATTAGAAATAATTTGAAAATACGCATAAGATATATTTTATAACAAACTAAACGTATTGAAATACAAGATACAATACTAATATAATTTTTCAAAGTAAATAGATACTTAAAGTGTGACATAAATCATTTGTCTTGATTTGTTATGAAATTTATATACGTACACTCGCGAGAAAACTCGGCTTCCGCTAGGGAAAAAAGTTACGTAGGGGAAGGACCTCCTGCGATTTGGTTTCGGGAATAATTGAAATATATGTCAAATTATCACGCAATTTAACATTTATTTCAGTACCTGGAATAAATTCACCAAGTCGTAGGAGACTTTTCTTCTACGCCGCTTTTCTCCTAGTGGAATCCGAGTTTGCTCGTACGTGTACATGCTGTTCGAGAGTAGTTGTTCGGGAAGGAGTGTCTTCAATGTTTTCAATAAATAACAGATTTATTGCCAATTAAGGTGTAGAGTACAAATAAAAAAATTACAGGACAATAATACCTACGCACGATTAAACTATAACAGCGCGAAAAATCGGAGCGTTGATAATATTGAACGCCTTTGTCCGGGGCACCGAAAACCTATTCTCTATGATTAATTCGCATCACTCTTTTCTATGACGCACGTTTCGCTCTCGACGTTCGTAGCTAATAGCGAAAGACTGTGGCTCGTCGCGGGTAATTAATATCGATTCATCGTAGAAAAACTGGTGCTCCAAGTCACGTAGGACGTAGGTACATCGGACAGTAACGGTCCTTTAGGTGAGAGTGAGAGCGCACACTGCCAAAGCCCCGGCATTGCAGTGGTTAGACAAGGATGCCGTTATAATTGTGCGAGGTGGCCTACAGGTGTCAGGATAGTGATTACCCGCGACCATAGCCATACACAGGGTGGGGCACTAAAAATTACCATCTTAGATATCTTCGAAACTATAAGGTTCACAGAAATATTTGTTTAACCAAAAGTGCACAGTACGAGGAAAGTCATCCGATGGCGCTAATAGTTGTTTTTTCAAGTGCAGGTACTTTCGATATTTTAAGGTCACCTCCAGTTTTTTTAAACGGATCGGTATGTTTTTGTTTTCGTAGAATGATAGAGAAGCTTAAAACGAGTTCAACGACCTATAGTATAAGGTCATTGAAGGTCCTTGAAGGTCATAGAAAGTAGAGAAAAGCGATAATGCTTACGGTTTACTTGACTGGAAAAAAACACAGTTCGAAGGACACTTTAATCAGTTGGCAGAATAAGATAAAAATGATAAGAGTAGTATCGTATCGGGCAACCGGGCACGACGTATCCGTTTGAACAGCAAGTCCATATGCTTCTTATTTATGGCAAATGCCAACAAAATTCTGTAATGGTAAAAAACTCGTATGCTGAACGATACCCCATCGGTCTCAGCCTTCGCGTCGAACATTTAAAAATGTGTATGAAGAACTTAGGCAAATCGGTAGTTTAAGTGTTCGTAAAGGTGAACGTCGAAAGCGAGTAACAAACAAAGAAAATGAAATATCGTGATGAAGAAATGAATATCGTGGCCAGCTCGTTCATCAAACTTGACACCTCTAGATTTCTTTCTATGCGGAACATTGAAAGATAATGTGTACAAAGAAGTACCAACTACACCTCAAGACATGCAACAGCGTATTATTGCAGCCTGTGCGTCATTAAGTTCTGACATTATAAAACTTGCACGCCAATCAGTCATAAGAAGAATCCAGTGTAGCATTGATAGTGATGGTCATCATTTCGTACACCTACTATGATCTTATGTAATACGTCGTTGAACTCGTTTTAAGCTCCTGTATCATTCTACGGAAACAAAAACATACCGATCCGTTTAAAAAAATGGAGGTGACCTTGAAATATCCAAAGTATCTTCACCTGCAATAAAACTATTAGTGCCATCGCATGGCTTTCTTCGTAGTGTGCAATTTTGGATAAAAAATATTTCTGTGAACATTATAGTTTCGAAGATATGTGAGGTGGTAATAGTAATTGCCCCACCCTATATAATAGACTGCGCGGTCTTATAGTAGGGTTGAAGTCAGCTTGCCCTGCGGGGGGCGCGGTTTACAGGTGTCACAACCACGATTACCCCTCGCGCCGCCCGCAAGACAACCAGGGCAGAGGGGGTGGTACTGAGTGTATCACCATCTTTCGCGGTCGTCCCACGAGAAGACAGCGTCGACAGGTGACCCCTCAACGTTGTAGGTAGGAGGAGGGGGGACGGCACCCACAGCCGTCTCCGGGAGGAGAGCAATAGCACCCCCCCACCCCCAGAGAAGAATCCTCCCTAAATTGTGGGAGGGCAAGGGCGGGGCTATCCCATGATCAGCCCTCATGCCCGAGAGGGTCACAGAGTTTTTAGCGGGTGAAACCGCGCACTGGTCGTCTCCACCCCCAGCGCAGGCGGCGCACCATCATCAAGGCCACCCCCCGTATAAAAAGGGTTGAAGTCGGCACTAAAGAGAGAGGACAGTAACTGGAGCAGCTTTTCTCTTTTTCTAATGGCGTTGATGGTGGGGGATTCTCCTACGACTGTAGTGGAGGCATTCCATGCGTGCAATATTCCTTCCCATTACCTCCAGTCGCTTTCACCCCTTCCACTGCGATGTGCGAGCAAGGGAGGAGATAGTCCAGCGCTGTTTCTGTTCTTCGGTCTCGCTTCATCCCTACCATAAGATCGCGCAGTCTATTATACATGTTTATGCCCGCGACGTTATGCGTAGCGGGTAGGGATGTGCTGATCGTCCCGAGTCACGGGTACCCGACCTTCGGAACGGGGCGGGGAAATTCGGGCAAGCGCAAGACCCGGGAGATTGCTCGCGGGGTGTGGCGCATACAACTCGAGCGGAGCTGCGCCGCACGCGGGAGTGATGTCCGGGCGGTCCTCCCATGCCTTGATACATGGTTGGCCCGTGGCCATGGTAGGCTCACCTACCGCCTCACGAAAATTTTCACCGGGCATGATTGCTTCGGTGAGTATCTGCATAAAATTGGGGTGAAGGCGACGGCAGAATGCCAACAATGCAGCGCAGAGCTGAACTCCGCGCAGCAAGTGCTGGAGGAATGCCCGTCTTACGCCGGTGAAAGGTGGGATCTTCGGCACATTATCGGGTGGGACCTCTCGTTGCGGACCGTGGTTGAAGCCATGGTTTGCGACGAGGGGTCGTGGAATGTCGTGGTCTCCTTCTGCGAGGACGTCATCAGGCGGAAGGAGGCAGACTAGCGGGACGGGGAGCGAGCCGATCCCGCTCATGGAGCGAGGGGGCGATGAGGGAGGCCAGGAGGCGGCGACAAACAGCCGCCCCTGTCGCGGCCCTCCCTCTCCCGGTAGGAGGGATTGGTACAGGTGACCCCAGGGCCCCATAGCACGTACGTCCCATCTCCTCACCCCACTACGAACGGCGGTGTTGAAACACCGTGGTGGGAAAGGGTCTACTTCACCGGTTCTACTTCATGAGTGGCTTTACAGTTCCGGTATAGTCGGTGGAGGTGCTTTCGTGGAGCGGGACCCCAGACTGATTTTACAGCTGGCACTAGGTTTGGCCATAAAACCCATAATGTGAGACTTTTATGATACTCGAACTCCGTTCAAGGCCGTAGGATGTCAACACGGAATGGTTTCTTTCTTTTTGGTATATTTAACAAAATTTTGGTACAGCATACAATTTGGAAAATAAGTTATACAAATACATCATTTCTGTTTTTCACAGAATATGCACACATTATATAACATTACGTATATGTATCAACAGATTATTAAAAACAAGCTTCTCCTCCTCGATGTTTTATTTTTTTGCACGAACACAAAAAATAATAAAAATATATCATTGGAGTAAACAAGTAAATTGAGTAGCGAAATTTATATCTGGTTTTATTACACGTCATCTATCTTTCAAGATTGAAAAAAATAATTTGCCATTTTAGAGTTGCTATTATATTCGTGCAAATACACATTCGTCGTAAACGAATGTTTAACTTGTAACATTCACGGAAGAAGTTTATATATTTCCTAATCTTTGACAAGTATATGTTACCCTTTATTAATACGTAAATTACATATTACTGAGCAAGAGATGAAGAGGGCCCGAGATGTAAAGTAGATATACTTCTGTAAGATACGCACGGTCCTGGCTGTGGTTTCATCAATGGGCCTTCGGTCACCCGCAAACTGTCTAGTTGTAAAATCAGTCGGGGGTCCCGTTCCACGAAAGCACTTTCACCGACTATACTAGAACCGGTTCCACTTTATGACTGACTGTACGGTTCCGGTACTAGAACCGGTTCCACTTTATGACTGGCTATACCGTTCTGGTACTAGAACCGATTTCACTTTATGAGTAACGGTTCTATAGTGGAACAACGGAATCCTTAATTCGGAACCGGTAGTTTCGTCAGAAACGGTTCTTCATACGCTCAGTGGCTGAAGCAACAACGTCTCGATGCCAAGAACAGTAATCGTTGCATTTTGAATTACATCTTGACGCGAACAAATCTATGGACGGAGCACCAAAAGCTTTGATTATTTCTGAAAACGCTGTATTTGACGATTCCCATTCTGTATCAATATTTTTGACACGTGAACCCCTATCTGCTTCGACATTCTCTTTAGATGCAATATAGGATGCAAATAACCAGTTTCTCTCTCTTCGCACCACTTCCAAATATTTCGCGTTATTTCATTAAGTCTCGGACATAACCTTCCCTGCGTCCACCAAACACTTAAGAACCTCTGCTCTATTCCCTTCATCATCCTTATTGCGAACCAGAATAGAAACGCCTGTACCCAGAGCAGACATTGCTGAACCCAGAGTATTCTGAACCGCAGCAAAAAATTTGTCTTGCTTCTTCATCGAGTCGTTAATTGATGACTTCACTTCTGGGTGAAGTTCGGGCGCTTCAAAATTATAGTTACCCTTACGAGGATATTTCCGGAGAAGCTCCTGCTTCTCATCCTTAGTGAGACCACCCTGCCCCCAAATCTGCCAACGCTCACTGATTTCTGAATGTAAATTCAGTTCGTTACCGTCACTTGTTGATCCTTTCTCTCCGAGAAGTTTTAACATTTCCTCATCCAGAGGATCTACTTTGTCAACATCTTTGTCCTTGGTTTGGTCTGCTGCTTACAATTCCTGATCAGAATTATCAAGCAGACTGCTAACCTCGAGATCCTCTCTATCCGATAACAATGAGATCTTCGACGATGTATAAAATCCTACAAGAATGGTAAATCTGTTATCGACCGTCGGTAACAACGGCATCTGTCGTACCGACCGATTCGCACGATTTATCCCACAGCTCCTGTGGGCTTATCGTCACAAAGCACGGTATGTCCCCTTCCCTCGTGTGGGCCCATCGTCTATAACGAGGCACGGTTTATCTCATACCTCGTATGAGCTTACCGCCCTAACTTCCTTTAATTTCAATTATGAAGTTCTTCTTATTCGAACTTCTTTCTTCAACTTCTGAAATTCTTTGCGCAATTCTTCCAACTCGCTCATCTGAGTCTGAGAGCGAGACCTCGATTTGCGCCTCTTCTCATGAGAAGATTTCCCCATTTTTCCTCAATAAAAACTGTAAAATACACTATTTATAATGAAAAGGAATCATTATCGATGTGGCGTATCATGCACGAAAAAACAATATGACGATTGACGACGCGAGGAGAACGTAAGAGGCAGGCAGATTTGTCTTTTGTTAATTAAAGATCGTGGCGATATCATGTGTGGAATAGCAGTACTACATAATTAAATCTCGAGAAGGAAATTCGTAATATAATATGTAGTAAATTGCATACATTTGTGAAGTTGCATTTAATATCACAAAACAAGGGAACAGGGGGTATTAGACGTTTAAATACCGGATAATTTTCTGGTAAACACGGGATGTAATAAACATGGAAAGTCATATATTTACATGGCGGCTATCTCGCGCAAGCAGGTGCGAATGTTTATATACTTGGTGGTGGCGGACAGCACTCATCGATATTCAAAACCCTTATTTCAGTGTAGCCGCTGTTGTCATTTGGTAACAATTATCACGCTTTCGCGTTAAGTTTAATGCCAGCACAATGCCAGAGACATATCATTTTGTGCCGTAGTGGTTCGGAAAACTAGATAACACGGTGCGTGATGCGTGATCGTAAATTCCGATTTTATTAGTGAACGTGCCACCCCATGCCCTATCCCCTTTCCAGACTGTTACGCGTATGTGTCAACTACCCCTCTTTTTTTAAATGGAACCGGCGGTAACTTGTTTTTCATTTGGATAACTGTTGTTAAATATTACAACATTTGTTTGAAACATTTTTTAATATTCCGCATAGTTAAAGAATTACAGCACATCGAAAAAACATGTGAATAGAAGGATTCAAAGCACATGTAAATCTATCACTTCAACGATGTTGTCAAATGTTTGGAATAATATGATAAAAAGAATAATAATTGGAAAATTGCAAGCAGTATATGAATAACGTTGTAATTAAGGAAGACAGAATTTATCAGTGATAATGAAAGAACCTGTTAATCCTTTTTCGTAATCTTGTCAGATCGTTTTATAGGAATTCTTACGTCGATTCTAAGGTATACGGCCGTTGATGTTACATAAGTCACGGAATCAGATTATAGAAGGGATTCGATATTTCTCGACTATACGTGTGTGTGTTTTCTCCAGAAGCCTAGAACGTGAGCACGTCTTAATTTCGAACGTACGGCCCGTGGATTTAAGAGTGTAATATTAAGGATGAACGTGACTGGTGACCACACTTCGTCGACATTCCCCTTTCTGGATCTAGAAACACCGTTATCCCTTTGCGAGACCTTACGTCACTGACCGCAAACACGTAGCTGACAAACGGGGAAAAATAAACTTCTATTGTAACTCGTTTGCATTGTCTTATCTCTCGATGTATATCCGCGAGGGTCAATATTGCTCCAAATTGGCTATTACGCAGGCATCTTCTTTAATATTTAACCCTGACTCTGTGTCTCCGAACCGTCAAATTGCATTTCGTTTTTTAAACAGAAAGAATATTTGTTGAAGAATTAAAATTATGATTACGAATATTAAAATGATTTACTGTATAACAATTGGTTAAATACTTTTGAAACAAAAACACATTATATGCATATAAGAGATAAATTTATCAGTTGTTTGTTAAACAGTATTTCAGAGACTACAATCGTTCTGAGATAACATTATTTTTCAACTACACAGAGATAATTCTCAACAAAATTTTCCTATAAATATAGAGACAGCATATTATGTGTGCCAATAAGTAATTCACTATAGATTTAATATACTGGCAGTACACTTTAAATTCAGAATAGCTTTTGGATTTTCTGGCTAGTCAAAATGCCTATGAATGATGGAAACAAGTAACGAGTACTATTAATAACATATATGTAGCAGAATGTTCTGAATTATTTTAATAGGAATACAGAAATTCACAACGAAATAGGGCACCATTTTTTGGTACACCTAATACACAGACGTAAAATGCAAATAATATAATATCTCTTTCGTTAAAGGGAATTACACAAAAATCGTAAAACAATATTTTATCTTCGTTGAATTGTGATCCAATTACATTTCACCGGTAATTTTTTCCTGTCACGTATTTCTGTATAGGTACTGCAGTAATCAAACAGCCTTATTCGCGGAACAATGTAGGAGTTTCTTGTTTTCCTCGATTTCTCGTCGAAACCAATAAATTGCACGACTTGTCGGTATGAAAAAAAAAGAGCGGAAAGCAACACACATGCGATTTGATCGGTAATAAAATTTGTTTTTCCGTTGGTATTCTTCTCCTATTTTTCCAATTCTTCCTGGTTTCGATTTTCCGCCTCTATAAATGGCGAATTCGCGGCTGAGGTGTTAGGGCGAAACTAGTTTAGAATTCATACGGGCGACATGAAATCTGAACTTTGTTAAGCATCGAACACGTGCTCCCTTTGAAACAAACAGGGCTCCAATTGACAGACGATAGCGGAGACGCAGCCGCGCAAATTCCGTTGAAAGGACGCGCCGTGACAATATAACGACGATTGTGTGTATTAATTATTGTAAGTCACGTATCCGAATTTTGTGCCGGTGCAGCTGATACTGCACTTAATTTCATCAGTCGGTCTGAAATGCGACGTGATAAAGCTTATCTTTGATTATGTACGCAGGGAGCACTCTCTAAAATATTACTTTCAGACTATTATTCTCCAAGTTCTGTTTGCAGGTTTGTAGAGTACTAATGTTCACGGTGGGATTCAAGCGTATTTAGTGAACACTTATGTTGCAACAATGACCTACGGGTTTTGAAAGATAACACTGTTCAACACGATTTTTCAAGAAAAAATATTAGGCTTTCTATTTAAAAAATTGAAGATGACCCTCATCTCTCGATAAAAAAATAAAGTAACAAAAAACCGGTTAGAGCATTGTATGCCCCCCTGGAAACCAAGCAACATTTGTTTGAAAAATGTTTTCATACAACAAATAACTTAGGAGTTATTTGAAATCGTCATGTTACGAGACTCACCCTGTATGCATATACCTTCTATACCGTTCAACAACTACGATCTTTACAAATAAGTTTTCCTACTCGTGCATTCTCTACATGTAGTTAATAGAGACAACTACTATTTTCTGGCAGAACTACGTTTTCTAGTCTATTTCTTATAGCAATGCACGCGTTGATTTCATTTTATTTTTGAATATTCGAACTTTTTAATCTTCTCGGCACTGTTGTGTACAGTAAACAAAGGTTTTAACGTTTTGTCAACAGCCGGTGTCGCCTGCACGGTACCATCTTAGATGCTGGAAACTCGTAAGAGAGTCTCCAGTAGATGAAAATCTTAACCCTCTGTGAACGGTCTCGGAGTCACACGTCATACGGTCGCGAGAGCGATATGCACACAGTGATGGATCTGTCCGTGTAATTGGGGAGCTGATCACGTGTGATATTGTATGAAAAAGGCCGGGCTAAGACGCCGCATAAGTATTGACTTATATCTTCAGCTAATTCTATTTCCTTTTTCACTTGCTATCCTTTCTTCTAGTCGCCAAAACTTCTACAGCATCGGTAAGGGCCTTGAACTCGAGCCACTGTGACTTTGTGTTAGTAACTTATCGATGTGAGTCAGAAATGATCCGGCTTCGGACGCCCCGCGAGTCGAGTACTCGGAGGGTTAATGTAATAGCCACATTTTCATTCGAAATCAGGCAGTGCCATTCGGGTAAAATTTTGTACGGAATATTCAATTGATTCAAACGTCATATTTTACATTAATTTATTTCCACGTTGCAGTCGCTTTTTATATAATTGTCTGTACCATCCGTACCATCTGTACCATCGTCGTCTTCGTCTCTGTGTTTTTTATTTTTCAAAGTTCTGTAAATCACCGTCAAGGAAAACGCAACAGCAGCAGTAGCACTAGATGAAGATGTCATAGTTGCCTCGCAGTAACTACTGGCTCACCCTGCCTCGCTTGCTCAAGTATAGCCTCACGCAGACAAACAGATACGAGAGACTTGGCTGTTTGTTATAAAAAAAATATGTACCTACATGAAAAGAAACTGTCTCCAGTAATCTTTAAAGTTTGAGGGTTAAAATAGGTGTGATATGTTAAACGCTGGTATACTAACATCATAACATTCTGAAAATAAAATCACTCATTTTTGTGGAGGGGTTTGGCCCTTAAAATTTGTTAGCCAAAGATGAAGAAAATGTTTTGCAAATATTAATGACAATATTTCCCGAGTGCAACCGAATCTAATTTAACACAAGACCCTTACTAACAAATACGTATTATTTTATTTTGTATTAAGTTCGTTTTCCATTTGCTCTCTATTGTATATCTGGACCCCAGAGTCAGAGTGTATTAAGTCCACTTTTTAAAAAATTAATGAATAAAGTCCATCACATAGGGGAATTAATGCAAAGTTCACCATTTCTACATAGGGACTTGTCTTAAGTCCATTCAATAGTGCGAAGGTAGCGATTGTTTCTTGCTCAATTTTTACCGAACGGTTCCAAAATTACAAGGTTTTCGCACCTTTGATTTGCTCTCCTCTAAAGATTCAAAAGTGTGACTTAAGACACTTTGGTTCTGGGGTCCTGATACATATGTATATGTATAAGTAAAGTTTTAAAAATAATTTGCTCATAACTATAAAAATAATTATAATTTGTGTTAACTGCTACTTACATAATGATTACGAAATAACAAATAATCAAATCTTTGTACATAAAAAGTATTGTAACTTCTGATTTCCCTAGCCACGTATGTAATGACTTAAACATGTGTTATACGCTAATTTTAGTAGTAAAATTCAAAGGTTTACAATGTATTTTCGGAAGTCATAGATGGATATTACCATTACATAATCATTTAAAAAATTGTTCGTTTATTAAAAAATATTCACTAACGTTTTTATAATAGTGAAACACACTTCGGTCTGAAATTAACGTGAAATTAGTAAAATTTCAAAACATTAACTCGAATGCGGCACGCGTTTCTTTGGTCCAACCACTCTGAAATTTTGTAGGTGTCAGTTTCTCATTAAGTGTCACAATTTTGGGTGGTTCGCCAAACAAAAATAAAAAAATCGAAAACTAAAGTTCACCGCAGGACGGATGTTTCCTTTCTTTTTGGGCATCTCTCCGCGAGACAGATAATTTTATTCATTACAAGAATTTGATACCTTTATGTTTCCCATGAGGAAACGTTTATAGGGTTTCCCGAGTACCCTGTCGCGCTCCTCCATCGGCGGGCCAGGCACAATACAAAGTTTTGTTGGAAGCGGAAAGATATTCCGGTCCGGTCGTTCACTTTGTCCGACTTCCCTTCGTCGGCGGAATACCGATTTCCGGCGCAAGAATACCACCTTTTTTCCGCGATATATATAAGGTCGGCCACGAAGTTTGCTTTCCTTCGGACGCGTGGGAGCGCGTCCATGGAACTCGAAGAGAAGTCACGAGACTGAGAAACTTTCCCCGCGCTACCACGGGCAGCACTATTCGAACGTGACCGATCTAGCATCTCGAGGGGATACCGGCAGATTTCCCCGGATAATAATACTTCTCTCTTACAGCGGTTCCAATGAAAGGCGCTGCGACGTCGACGCCCATGGGAGTACCGAGATTGGCACATTCTGCTAGAGCGAGCCGGAGGTTCGTTTATTTTGCGCGGAAACTTGGAGAACCTACGTCATGTACGCGACACGTTCCTCAACGCTATGATTCTCGACAGGGTGGTCGAACACACTTTGTTGCGTCGCAAACTCCGTAGCGTGAGTGCTTTGGCACTTTCCGACTTCACACGCAGAATTAACTTTATGTGATTATTTAAGACGAAGAAGACAAATAGGTACTTGGCGAAACACTAATAACGACTTATTAAACAGAGAAGTTGACCGATCGATGGTTGACTTTCGACTGTTAAATTTCAATTAAATATTCTACTTGGATGTGACGGTGAGGGAAACTACGAAGAAGAAAGAATCTTTCGTACTGGCTAAAAACTGGCGATGTTTACCTTAAGGTTAATAGCTTGGTTCATTGTTGGTGGTGGGTCATATCCAAGCGAGACGGTAAATGACCAAGGAAGTTTCTTTGTTTGTTCTTGTGCATTGTACCTGGATTCATAGAATCAGCCTTTCTCAAAATTTGGTAAAAGGCTTCTATGTATAAGAACCGGTGCACATATAGTTTGTAGCTGTGTAGAAATTCAGGCTCGCAGGGTCCGACCGTAATAAAACAATTTAGACGGTCGAAGCTGCAGTCGGTATATACATACACAGTGTATTCAAAAAGTTCCCGGACTGTTATTACATGATAGCTTCTGCCTATCAAAGTTGCCTGTGTTTTGTTATTTTTAAAAGGTTCAGTAATTTTTGGGACAGACCTTGTAGACGGGTATACAAGGCGTATGTCAAGTCGCAATAGAATTCTAACAATTTGTTGTTTTCCAAATAATCAATCTTCTTTTACATAGTAATGAATATTTAATTGATGAAATGTCATTTTACTCATTGCGGTTTTCGTATTAAATAAATTAAATTTAAGTTCTTGTAATAAGTGATGCTGTATTTATTTATGGTATATTTAAGGTACGATGAATAAAGCAACGTTAAAACGACAGCAAAAGTATGTACACAAATATTTCGTTTTTCAGAATTTCCTTGAATTTGAAATATGGTTTCATAATTCTGGTAATAATGAATTTCATGCTATAAAAAGTTTGCAAGAAATTTTGTCAGCCGTTAAAGAAAATGTAATACACAATAGACACATAGATGATTTTACATTCTGTAAATAAAGAATAAGCAAAGTAAAGTAATGACTTTATGACTTCGTTCCACAATTCGTACAAAACCTTACAAACCAAAACATTTTCGTTTACTACCATTCATCTATCTTGCTTATATCATGTTGCAATGCCTCTAATTTATCCTCCGCATGCCCTGTTCCCTTCCAGGACGATAATCGCTCCGTTCAGCCGTGAGGAATGGGAAACCGAATCGGTAGGAATTTTCGCTGTTCGAAAGAAAAATACCGGAATGGGGAGAAAAATAAGAAATCAGGCTTTCTTCGAGCTGTCGAGACGTGAACTCTGAAACAGGCTACCAAATGTAGCCAGCCACCGTAATGACGACGTGATGGATGGCCGGCTCGTAGGAACCATTCGGCAGGTTGGGCTCGGCAGCGCCGCGCCGTTGTCCGTCCTATATGTCGGCAATGTTACTGGCCGATTCTAACCTGCCAAACGGTTACACTTACCCTTCGGTACGTTGGAAGAAGAGAATGAGTGGTCTCGTTCATCGAGGCGTACCATGAGTGATAGCCGAGCGGACCAAAGGCGATACTAGCAACCACCCCCGGCATCGTGTAGCAGCTCCGTGCTCCCAATTCGATTCCTTAATACCTTATCCCACCTTCCCCTTGCCAGCTCTCAATGCTGCTGTTACCCATCGTCTTTCTCTAACACACAGGGCTCCACCTATACTGGCGAGAAGTGACTGATTCTACGGATACATTAGTACTATCGATTCGATATCACCCTCCTTGAGCGCCCATTCACGTCATACAGCATTCCTCCACTTTCCTCCCGTACGTTCCTTCTTCTCTTACGCCTTAATAGGTGACAGGGAAAAAGAGCGAGTAATAGAAAAGAGATTAAGACCTACCGAGTTCGAGCCTATTAAGTTTTCGACGGGATGAGGAAAGAGGGCTGCCACTCGGGGATTCAATAAGAGTATGTGTGTTCGGGAGGATTTTGCGAGTCTACCCGTAAAGGACACTTGTATCTTGTTTTATGTGATAGACGTTCGAAGAAATTTATTTGATTGCCAGCGGAAAGGCGTAAAATCGTGGACTTAACGGAAAGTTCGGGCGTACTGGCTGACAGCGTTTAAACGTGTAGGTCGACGTAATGGATCGCGTGATAGAGCACTTGCGTTGTTTAACCCTCCGAGCACGGTCCCTGGGTCACGCGTTCGCAAGATCGACATGCACACAGTGACAGAGTCAGGAGTGGGGACACGCTGTCTCGAGAGCGACACGTACGCAGTGACGGAGCTATCGTGTAAATCGCATAGCGACCGATGTTTGTTTACATGCGAACGACCGAGCCAAGACGCCGCAGAATTATTGACTAATAAATATAATTTGATTTATAATTCACGAGATTTTTATTCTAGTTAGTGTAATAAGAACCACGAAAATCCAAATGTAATGTGGATCCAGCTAAACATTACATTGTATACATGGCGACGGTGGCTCGAGCTCGAGCTCGAGCCACCGCCACTGCGTAGTAACATCGGTGAGGGTCTCGAGCTCGAGCCATACTGGCACTGTGTTAGTACAATGTCGATGAGGGCCTCGAGCCTCGCCGTCGCTGTGTAGTAGTAGAATATCGGTGTGGGGTCAGAAATGACATAGGGACCGGTGACCATGTTTCCGTGCTCGGAGGGTTAACGCGTAGATCGTACACGCGAATTGTTCCTACGCTAACCAACGGTCTTTATTGAGAACAGGTTCATCGATGCCGGTAGATTATTTCTCTGGTTTATGATGGAAGTAATGAATTCTATGATTACTTTTATACGCAGTTACTAATGACATTGTCCAACAAATTTAATATCACCCTTATAGAGTTTCTCGTCCAGATCACGAATCTGGAAGCAGAATCTCTGCATCTCCCTCAGTTTTTGAAAAATATGAGCTTTTGTAAAAACATCCGATTTTGAGCAAAAATGACGTATTATGTTAAAATTAAAAACGCTAGACAGATCAATTAAATCTTGAAAGGTAAAGGAGAGTTTCCTGAATCTAACAGTATACACTGAAACCCGGTTTTTGTACAGTCCTCTTATGTGCGATTTTTTTTGTGCGACTTTTTTATGCGGTACATATCGAAATGCATAATATGAATAAAAAGTAATAAAAAATGAGGAATTTGAAGATTACTTTGCCGTAAGGTTGCCTGAATGCCCAAATGTATTTCATCATCAATATCACATATACATGTACATATTGCTTTAACCAAATGTCATTACATATGTATTGCACCATGTACTCACATTAGTTGATCACCGTCCTTCGAAGCGCGTACATACCTCTTGACCATTAAACTTATGAAAATTGAAATATCAACGAACTGACAGAATCATATTAGGTGTAGGTATGTACAAATATTGTGGGGATAAAATTATTAGAAATATTTGCATGAATTGATGTTTCCAACTATATTTTTTATAATAACATAACCTGAAGATAATTTTTTTGTGTATTTTTAATGGACCATTGTTAATTAAAAATTACCCAATGTAAAAACCTTGATACATATTGTGATTTTTTTTTCTACACAAACACAGAAAACATATTTTTCCTACCGTGGCTTAAATACACACAACACAGTTCGACACTAATGCTGATCTGCAATATTAACGACAACTATGGGACGATAAACTCTACAAGATTTTCCCCATGGATATTACAGATTAGAAAAAAAGTTTTAATTTTTTGGACAGTGTATGTAGTTGGATCACCCATTGCAATAGCCACCACATTTTAGTTGGTACTGTGGTTTTATTTTATCGGTCAAAAATTCAATTCTTGACAGAAATACTGCAACGGTCGTTCAATATTCACACCTTACTGAAGAAGAAATATTTCTACATATTTTATTTGAAGGTGTAGCAATTATACATTCGTAAATCTGCAATTATATATAATACGTTACGTACGATGTCGGTTTTCAAAGTGTTAATAAAGATATCAAACAGAAAATACGTTCATTAATTTTGCATATACCTAATAATATTAAAAATTACTGTAGCATCGTCATTAAATTTGAATTATTCAAACTTTGTGTTGGTTTTACAAATACATACAAAAAAAAATTTGTCTAGTGTTTGCATTGACAAATTTAAATTAATATTAACATACAGCAAAGTACGTACCGATTTTTGATACGGTTCTATATTACCAGAATACCTACGCATGAAGATGAGCAAGGTGTTTCGTACAATAACCTGATATAAGTTGCGTATCCAACACAAAATGAAAAAGTGTAACTGTTTTGCAAGTATAATGGAATACTGGTTTCTCCAATATCGTGGATTATGGTTAACATAAGATTATACGTGCCAGGTAAGTTTGAGCATGTGTATAATTTTAGTATGAACGAGTAATTCGTAATCGAACGCAAAGTAGGCATGGTTATAGGAATTTTAAAATAAAGTGATTTTAATCAATTACCCACGTAGCATACTGGGAAAGTAATTGAAGCATGTAATGTCGTTTCGGAAATACGGTTGAGTAAGCGCGGAAAGTCGGAGAAGAAACGGGCTGCTGGTTATGTCTTAATTGTACCGGTTTCAGAGACTTCGTTAATGCTAGCCGCCGATAATTACGAGGACCTTAACTTAACGATTGAAACGGATTTTTTCCGTCGCGTTAACTCCATGGAGTTAGAATAACGAAGTAGAAAAGAGGGGGAAAAATAGCAAAATTAAAGGCGAATCGAACGACGACATTATTCAATGTAACAAAGTTAACGGATTTTATGCATGTTCTCATAGGAAAGTGTGTTCGCAACGATCAATTTCTTTCGGTACACACCATTTTGTGTGTTTCTTTTATCGCGTGTATTATCATGCAAGCTCGGGGGGATACGTTAAAACGTTTCGTTAAACCTGCGCGACTGAAGTCACCTTCATTAGCGTGCCCATAATAATCTTAGTGTATGCTATGTTTTTTGCTTTATGGTCTGGTTTAGACGTATAAAAAAACACGGAATTACGTAGGCTAGTAGACACCGTCATAAGCGTAGAATTTTATGACTACGAGCTTAACTGAATCATACGTATACGAGCTCGGCGAAGTCATCTGGTACGTCGTAGAAAACCACTTCCATTAAAGTAACTCGTCCCAAACTATGTCCGCGTTAACATTCATCCGGAATATTATAGCACGACTCTTAGAAATAATTACGTTTCATAAAGGATATTGCGGAATTACGTGATAAATGCTACCATTGTGAGACAATAAAGTAAACGATACAATATACAAGATTGGAGTCTTTCGTTTCATCTATGCGTTAAAACAATCGGTAGGTAGTTATTGTTTGTTACTATAGATGTACATATTTGTAAATATTTGCTTGATATGAAATTAAATAACCAAAAATGGCTTTATAAAGCGATTAATTTAAAAATAGCGAGGTGATCGGTCTTCATTTTATCGCACACGATCCATACTCGAAGGATCTTTGTTGGTAGTTTAAAAATAAGTAGGTTCCCTACAGAATTCTTAATATCGTATTTCAAGAGACTTAAAGGATTTTACTATGTTTTACCATAGTTCTGGAATATTTTAAGCATTCACACATTTAGTGTTTAATGCACAGCATGTGTCTTTCCAAACTACACCAATTTTTCTTTAGACATTTGTTTGTGTCCAAAAAAAGAATAGAGATGTTCAAAACGATTGTGACAGATGATCGTACAATATTTTCGTGAATTATCGTGGATTATCTTGATATTTGTCATAGACGTTAATTACTGTCGACGTGCCGTACGCTTAGCCTATCATTCATTTGGTTGGTCCTGGTTTATGCGGGCGTTGTTTTAAGGGTACATTCTCGTGTAAACGCGTGAAAAAACCGCATTCTTCTGGATTAAAAAAGAGAAAACTATAACACTTAGAGTAAAGATTCTTGCTGGCATTTATTAGTACACATCTTAAAATAATAAAAACAATTGTTTGTGGTGCTTTTGTCCACGTGGCCTTAAATAAATCGCAAGGCAGGTGACGTTTTGAAAAACAGAGGTCGAAATTGTGTACGTAAAATCTGGAGATACGGTCATCTGAAATTAAAAATGCAAAATTTTTCTTTAAATATATGCGAATAGCTCTGGTATGACCTATGGTAAAAACAAAATATTGAAAATTCGATAATTGGTGCATGTTTGAAAAAAATTTACAAAACTATGGTGTTTTTCTTCGTCAAAAAATCTGAATAAACAAGAATTGCGTAGACCAAACCTATGCACCGTAGGTAATTACGAATCGAATGTACCAAAAATGTTTGAAATTCGTCAAATAGTTTTTCCTAAATCGTGTACACCATTCGAAAAAAATGTGTTTCGAGAAAAACGGATTAAATTTTTTTTTTAGATTCTTATGCATACGAAGTTCAAATTATGGTAATAACATTAATTTGTTACTGGAGGCCGATTTTTTCTTTTTTTTTCTGAGTGCGAAGTTTCGACGCTGCAGGGCTCACGCACCTAGCTTGCTTGATACACTCTTCGTCGCACTTCTCAGCGTAAGGAAGTGTACAAGGATCAGCATTGACTCCCATTGCAAACAAAATTTTCATTAACGTGGAGCATCAGTCGTTAAAAATACAAATTGACGCTCAGGGGCAATTTCTATCACATTTCTACCATTGAAAATATGTTTAGGCGCGAACTGCCAAAAACTACATCGTAGACGATGATATATATACAGATTATTTACGCTTATTTATATATTTATAAATATTTATATTTGATACATTACTGATATACATATAGATAACTAGATTAGTAACTAGTTAATTGAAAGATTAGAATCTTTTTTCGAGCTATTTATTAATCAATATATATCGTAATTCTCTATAAATATCTCTTTGGAGGATCATATATATACAGATTATTTACGCCTATTTATATATTTATAAATTTTCGTTATTGATTTAAATATTTCACCCTAAACATCGTTTCAATAATTCCTCTTCAGGCAAGCTTTCAAATATTAGCTTTATCATTTGTTGAACATCTTCTTCTAGACCAGGTCTGTATGTGTATTCTTCGTTTTTTGCTTGATACTGAAATACCGTCTCTACAACTTATAGCTGTAGAATCTTTACCTTTAAGAATTTCCTTTTCAAATTTTTACAATATACTCTCACAATACTATACAGTCAAAATATATGTAAACAAAAAAATTGTTTTTTTGAAAATTTTACATGAGAATGTACCCTTAACGATTGTTGCGTTCATGCTGTCGGCCATTACGCTGCGTGGCCATGAACGTTACCCCGTGAGAGAGCTCAATTGCCAACGAAATTGTGTACGCGTAGATTGAGGAAACGGGCTTGTTGCGGAAAGCATGCACGAGAATACGTTTGGTTCATCGTATTCATTTATCATTCGGTACAATATCCACCGACGTACGTAGATGGTAGTAACTAACACTTTTTCGATGTGTCGGAATTAACAATATTATTTTAACCCTTCCGCTACGGCGGCGGTCCGCTCTGCCGGAGTGTTCTATTGAACGGGACTCCACCCCAAAAATATACACAGCGTGCGTGGACAGCCTTCGGCAAATACCGTCGACTTTATCCGGCGTTCGTCTCTACGAATCATCTTTAAATTTCCTTGTTTAAATTGTAGATCGACATCTTGAAAAGGGCCTACGATTTTAGAAAAAAGAAAGTCTAATTTTTAAGAAAAAATCTAACCTTAAAAAGCATACCGATAACCGTCTTCTTTTAAATTTTTCGAATAGCATTGAAAGAGACCTCTTATTACAGTACTTTTTTACTTTATTATAATTATAAAAGAAACTAATATCAAAATACTATTTTTAATGCGTAATCAATATGGTGCCGATCGATGTAATCAATAGATTCATTACAGAACACAGATTCTAAAAAATTATCGGCGCCGACTACCTATACACGGCGCTCGTATTCACGGCACATTAAATAGGTGCTGAATATAATGGGCTCTATTCTATACATCAAAATGGAGTATGATTTCTATATATTAAAATCGGAGTATGCGTATTGGGAAAGGCATATAATATATCAATCCGATAGCGTGCGATCATGCACTGCATAATATTTTCTATGTGAGCACGTACTTAGTTCTCTCGTGGATCTTTAAGTATCAATATATTTCGCTACAGGACAAAAAACCGACAATTTCATAAAATAAACTCGTGAAACAAATCACGGCACTTGTTTCCGAGTTAAGCCCCTCGCAATTTCAAAGCCGGATTCTCGTTCACCCCACACGCCCCACGAAACATTCTCCCGCCCATGACCTTCGCATTTTCATTCGGCGAGCGATACCGACGCGCACAATGAACTCGTTCTCACAAGTCCTTTTCACTGATGTTGGGCGCCCGCAGCGAAATCGTGGAACGCTACGGCGCTGTAATAACGACGAATTAGCTTTGTTACGGCATTACAGTGGCCCGGATACGATTGTATACTCCACTGATTCGAAAAAAAACGTGAAGAACGCAATACCCCGAGAGAAAAAGTAGTATGGCCAGGGAGTGGGAAGGGAGTGGAAGTGGGAGGAAACGAAAAGAAAGGGATTCGGCGTGAGTATTGGAAGAAAGGAAAGAAGAAAAGAAGGAAGGAGAATCGGAAAACAGAAGGTGTGGAAGTAGGTAGGAAAGAAAGAAGAAAGGAAGGAAGGAGGAAGGAAGGAAGGAAGGAAGGAAAGAGGAAGGGAGGAAGGGAGGAAGGAGAGAAGGGAAGAAGAAAGTAGGTACAGAGTCCTCGCGATTATTGACTCCTTGTTGATATGCGATTATTGTCCAGGCGTCATCCCCACCACTGGGGGGGCCCTGGAACTCGGCAACCACATACTTTGTTGCCGCAGTGCGCCGAGACGGCTTCCCGTTCACGAGGAGACGACTGAACGCTGGGAGCCCACAAAAAGGTTACATTCCCAGGTGTCGGTGAGACAATATTAATGCAACGATAAAACTTTTTTATTTGTGGTTCTTTATTAATGAAACTTTTATAAACATATTGGTGAGATTTTTCTGATTAAAATGATACGAAACACGACGCAATTTGGGTCATATTTACTTATGATTTATCAGAATCGATAATGAAATAATATGAACTATTAACAGTTTCTATATGAGTAAATATGATCCAAATGATGTCATATTTGGTATCATTTTAATCAGAAAAATCTCACCAATATACTAGTAAAAGTTTCATTAACAACGAATCAAAAATAAATAAATTTCATCGTTGCATTAACGTTGTCTCGCGCGCCGAGCGACAATGTATGCGCTCAATGGACTCGACGGACGGAGCGGGGGAATGTACGACGATTAGTCGAAGCGTTCAATCGTCAGCGACTGCCCAGAGAGCTGTCGACGAATAAAATGTACCTGGATCACCTTCAGTCACACGTAGTTTTATTATTGGCCGAAACGGTACACACACGATCGGACTGTTGCAGGCGGGCCACGCAGCCGAGTCGAGTGGGAAAAGAAACTTTCTCTCTGTTTTTCACTGGCTTGTGCTTTTCTATGTTCGGAACATTACAAAGGCGAGTTGCCGAGGCTCGAGCTTCGAGCAAAGAACGTATTCACGGGCGTCAGAAGCGTTTCCCGTAGTCCACGATTATCGTCCACTCGCGGACCCGACTTAGGGACGATAATCGAGAGGACTCTGTAGGTAGATAGGAAGGAAGAAAGGAACAAACAAGGGATGGAGAGAGGGAAGTTGGATGGGTGGGAGGGGAAGTGTGGAGCGCGAGGGAGAGTGAGAGGGACCGATGGAGAGATGGAGTGTAGAAGAGACGGAGAGAGGGGAGAAGGTGCATCGGAAGGAGTGAGGGGCGAGGGAGAGGGAGAGGAAGAGGAAAAGAATTTCGACGGATAAAAATGGCGTGTCGTAGTTAGTCGCACGGCTCCGCGAATTAAAGCGTAATTTCGTCGACGGCTTATGCGATGCGTAATTGCATTGTTACATCCCTCTTATGTATGTATAGGCACTTGACAGTCTCGAGAACGCCATCTTGTCGGGGACACCGACGGCAACGACTATAGGGACGACGATACTAGCTGTACGTTGCTGTCGACGCAGGGTTTTAGAGAGAATTTGTGTAGTTGGATTGGGTACAAAGTTGAAGTTCGTTGATGCCGCGCGTCACCGCCATTCCCTGTACCTCCTCCGGAGCGAGCGTAGGACTGAAATTAATTTTAAGTTTTAATGGCATGTATCGCGGGTCCTCTCTTATGGCCACCTTGCTTCTGGCTCAGCCAAACACCGTGACCAACCGAACTAGTCGGCTAGCCGGTCGCGGTAGGCATTCCATTATCGAGGCGAACTTTGCGAATATCTTCGACGGTTTTGGTCGACCTTGCTGTACCGTTCATGGGCCATCGTCAAAGAGGTTAATTCAAGTTTCGACTGTGGTAATCGTGTGTGAATACCACAATCAAGGGTGTACCTGGAGTTTAAAGGGATACGTACCCAACCGTTCTGTTTGGTGACTACTTTGACACTTTGTCGCTACTAGACTTGCACGGAATTTGGCGCTTTCTATTAGGGGCACACGTATCAACATTCGCTGATGCACTTGTAGATTTAACACATTTTCAGATTTTCATTTCGAACTTTTGCGGAACTTCCAGGGACGTGAAAGAAATATTCGGCAAAATAAATTTCTTTTGTCGGTTCACCTGAATTGTTAACGTTTTTATATTAATAAAAATTATATTTCCATTTTCGGAATACAATTCCGTACCAATTTTGTGGTCTATTTGCACAAAAATCGTAGCACAATTTCGTGAGTTAAATCTAGGACAGTTACCCCACCTTAAATAGAATGAATATTAAAAATGTTGCTGATATTATTTATTGCATCAGAATAAAAGTAATATGTTCAAAATTGTATGCTGATTGAAGAAAGTGACTAATATTTCGTTTAACACAATATTTTTACAAAATCGGATTGAGAACTGAAGTCATGACATCTGGCCATCTTTCCCGAGACTAAAAGTAACGTGAATATCATATTAATTAGTGAAAGTAGTTAATATTTTCTTATTTTGTTTAGCTTAATTTTTTTTCGTTTACAACTATTACATCTGTTACCATACAGCGTAGATGTTCCACTTCGGCGCTTCCCCACATTTTAAAAGTGGGTACAGCTATCCCAATTGATGACATCACTTCTTCCTTCGGGAGGAGATGTCTTCGGGGGGAACATGGTCAAATACTTTCACTAGATTGTCCTTCAATACCTCTACTATTTTGTCAATCAAGATATTAAACGAAAATTAATTTACAAGTATATTTTAAATAACATTCTGTATAGGTACTACTGTTTTATGGAGAATTGAAATATATCCTCTACAGACTTTCTTCAGTGAATATTTCCAGGAAAACATAGAGCACAACAAAGTCAATTGTACACTTTTTGAAACGTAGCAACTGGGGCATCTGTACCGGTGGAGTATCTCACCCGGATTTACCCTAAGCTTTGTGTAATATTCCGTTACAGCACATCATATTTAATGGTAGTGGTAAATTATAATATTCGGGGGAACGAAATAATTAAGATAATAAATCTAATACCGCTTTACACCGTTAATATGCTTTGATAAAGGATTAATGAATATGTAATACAAAAAATGCGTCTAGTTTGTGGCGGTTGAATTTCTCCGAATATTAGGTAGCGTAGACTTATATACATATACGTTTCTGGGAACCATTGTTGTATGGTACGTTGGGTAATCGATTACTGTAATTGCACGCTTGAAATTTATATAATTGTATCAGCTTGCTGCAAACACTCAACATAATTAATTCACTGCGATGTGTTATACACTCGAGAGGTCGTTTTGATTGTATTGTGCATCTAAAACGAAATACACTTAATCGTTATCAGTTTCATCTGTTCTGTATTAAATAAAACAAAAAACATTATGTTTCAGAAATATTTTATTTCCAGATGTGAACAATTTTTCACAGTAGGTACCCGTCCAATGTTTTAATACAAATTAGCAAAGTACGTTTAATATTTACACGTAGCCTGGCAGAATACTCGCATATCAAATGTAATGTATGCTTAACGGCAGTGTATCTATATACTATAATTTAAGAAAATAATAATTTATTAGAACACCTCCTCCTCTCAAATACACACTATTATGAACATTTCTGTCGAGTTTGTGTACATTGAAATCATCACGCCCGAGCTCAGCATTCGTGATACTGCTGCATAGCCATGTTTTTACTAGGACAATGACATCGTAGTGTGTACTAGAGGTAAAAATTGCACTCCTTAATTTGTTAAATTTTGATCTAAGCCCTCATATTTTGAAAATATACTAAAGGGTACTTAATTAGTTTTTTTATTTCTAGCAGTCAGGTTGATATCCACGATTATTGGTACACCATTAAAGTATTTAACAGTCTTATGTGTCACTCCAGAGTCGATGAGAGTCTCTAGTTGAGATTTTAAATTCTTTAGGTGTTCAGGTTACTTAGCAATTTAATCAGGCATAATTGAAACTGGACCGCTGTAGCTCTTCTTGTTACGAAGAACAGAGATGGCTTCTTCCGTGGAAGAAAAGGTGACTTTGAGCGGCCTCTTGCTTCCTTCCGATTCGACAAACCTTCAGATACTTTACTTTTGAGGAGGATATTTGGTGGAAAATATCTCGAACAAGGTCTTGATCCGTCAGGGAATTAGCCGATGAGGAAGATGGAATATCAGTTTCTTCCAGGTTAGAATAAAATTAAGTTGTGGGAACAGCGTTCCCTCTCGATAATGTTGTGGATCTGATTTCGGACATGGTTAATAGTAATTGAGCCACTCGCATTTATATTATATTCAATCCTAATTAATTAGGATTGAATATAATCATACTGTTACATGTGCTGTTGTCCACGCTATTCCGCATCGCCGATCGTCTTCTGTTGGATTGTGTATAATCTTGACTCCATGTAGCTCCCAACTGCTACGTTTCTCCTTCTCCGTGATCGGTAATAAGTAAACTCGTGTTAAACAAATAATATTTAATGTTCAACAATAACAAGACGCGAACTATTACAGTTGTTCGTGAGCGATGCCCAGGTAGTCTCTACGGCTCTCTGATGCGCGGCTTTTTTCGTTGCTTCACGCTCGCTTACGTGAACCCCCACTCCGCTCGGTAGGGGAATCAGTGGTGCCACTCCCCACACTTCTATCGCGCGCGACGTCACCTGTGTACACTGGCGAGCAAACTCGGCTTCCATTAGGGGAAGAAGTAACGTAGGGAAAAGTCTTCCTACCACACCCTAAGCCCTACATTGCTTTTTCCCCTAGTGGAAGCCAAGTTTGCTCGCGGGTGTACGTATGTAGTATCTCGATACGCGTCGGTAAGGTAGATTTCCTACAGATGAGTTCCGTGATGATGTCTTCTACGATGCAACTGTTTGCAGATTGTGCGTTAGACGATTTCGTCTCTAATGCAGTAATTGTGTCCAAAAGTTCAGAGATATCGGATCTGATCTTCTCCATGTCTGCTTTGTAAATCCCTCTAAATTCATACATGAAATGGTTCATCTCTTCTCGTAGCATTCGTTGAGGGTTACAAAATAACGTGTTCATTGCAGAGATAGTTGAAGGAGCCGTTGGAGATTGAGAGATATTGGAACAGCTAATAAATTGTTTGTTTACATAAGGATGTTGAGCACGAGATAATCATTTTGGATGCGCAGCTATACTACATGATGTACATAAAATAGGTTTCGACATTCTTGTACCACGTCCTTTGCAGACTTTTGAATCCATTGTAGTTGGGAAAAAAGAGATTTAGTTAAGTTGATTTAATCAATAGGTTTAAATTTTTCTTTGCACCAAGGTGAAATACGCACTCACAATATGCACGAATTAATTACTTATGGAAGTAATTAATAACTGTAATTAATTTATCTATACAAGTAATTGACCTAGTATAATATGAACAGAGTGTATAATAAGGATTATCTAGAACATTGAGCGTTATTTATTTTAGAAAAGTTGTGATTTTTCTGTAATGCTGTTTATCGTCTTTATTGGAGTAAAACTAAAAAATTGATATTAGTTTTGTGCAGTAATTAATATTTGAAACAAAACACCGTCTGTCCTTGCCAGCAAGACACCACGAAGTATTTGTGGTGGAACGTACATGTATTTAATCGTTTCTTCAATACCTATTTACATAATGTAAACGTCCAGTATTCTATGAACAAAAGTGAAGGCAACGTTCGTATGTATTAAGTAAATCCACTTTAATATCATCTCCTCCCCTATAGACGGGAAACTATGAGATATAAAAGACATTTATCATACGCTCATGTCTCCTTTCTAAGCGTCTCTGCTCTTAGAATCCTGATCCAATTTCCGAGGAAGCAATAAGCTCGAGATCAGTTAGAACAGGAGTAGCAATACTTCTTATTGCTACGGAGGAAACCGAATGTACGGTACCCAAGGTTTGCCAACCTGTTTGACTAGCTCTTGTCTTCCTTCCATCTCTCTTATATGCTTTCCTGTACGGTTCAAGATGGTGATCTCTTTTTCTCCAACTATACCGTCATATACCGCGACCTATGTTTATTCGATATTTTATACGCGATCAAGTTAGATTCGAACTATGACGGGAAAAGCTACTTGGATTTGCTGTCTCATCGAAAATACTATGTAGCGATAACTGATTATGTAAATTGTATTATTCTATTATCACTTAGAAATAACTAGGATTGTATAAAAACTTAAGGGAATTGTCACTGGTATTCAAGCCGATTCAATATCGATATACTTCAAAAGAAAACCCAAAATCAATACATCCTATTCAATATTTTTCACATACTTTTTCATGTAGAATCAGTTGCTTTTCAGGTGTCAATATCCACTCACAGGTATCTAATATATGTATAAACAAATTTACAATGACACACTTAATATTACAAGGAAAAACGGACATATTATTATTAATATAACAGTATAATTGTGCATGTATGTGACTATAAAATGAGTGACAATAGTATACCGACTGCTCTAAAGGGATACGATATTGCGACAATGTGATTTTAAGAATTGTTTTCAACTGTTTACGTACGGCAAATTATGGAAGGCTTCACTTATGTTCAGGTTGCTTCTATAGAAGCATTTATTTCGGTCATAATAAAGAAACTGTTAAATACATTTTTGTTTAATAAAAACTTCGTAGTTCTCATGTTTTAATTTTAGCAAAATGATAGAAAATGAAAACATTTGATTCTATGTTGGAAATACATATACATATGTGAATAAAATGACATGACCTTTTTTTTTGACAAAATAGTTTGTGAAATTGTTTAGGGCATACGGGTTTTTTCATTAAATTTTAAAACATAACGATTAGAAAGGTTCTTATAATACTACAATTCCTAACAATATGTATTGATACTGATTACTTGATTATTGAAGAATAGATGCTGCCATACAAGTAAAACTCTTATTTATTAAGTGGAACGTATCAACCATTCATCACACGTGCCCTCTTGATGTACTGAAGTATGGAAAATCAATTCCAAGGCGAATAAGATTCCTTAAGAAAAATCTATAACCGAGATCCTGTCGCTGTATTTCTTCAGCCGGGTGTTATTATTCAGTAGCTCGTCTGGACAATAATAATTGACGCGAAAAGAAGCTCGAACGTTGCGGTCGGCAGGGGGGATGGTGTGGAGTGAACGAGAGAGACGGATATTTTATTACCCCGAGGACTGAGTATTACTACGATATGAAACAGGTTAGCATCCCATAAAATAGACTTTCCGGAGACACAGGAGCAATTTTACTGTGCCGTTGTTAAATTCATATATCCACCTGCGGATATATAAAATGTAGAACGGTTTTCAAATAGCGGCGCTATATAAAAGAAAAGCATGATTGAACTGTAATGATGGCGCTTTTACGAAGCGCAGAGAGGAAAGAACGCAGAGAAAAGGGTACGGAATAAAATTTCAAACCGACGACCGTAGGTAACAAAAGGAACAAACACCACTAGAGAGAAACGGAAGGATGGGTTTCATACACTACCTTCATACCCACTGGAACATTCCACTCGACATTTTCCTAACATTGTATGGCAAAGTATATGCACACCAGTCATGCTCCTCTGTTTAATTTTGAAACGTTTCAATTAAAAGAATAATACGGTCGGTTTTACATTTTGTTATATATTTGAATAAAATTAATTATATAATATAATTTCATTATAAAAAAATCAAGAAACCTTAGTTTCAAATATAAGTTCGTCAAATGGAATACATGTACAGCAGGATAGTAATTGAAGAGTAAATTAAGTAATACTCGTGTTTAAATTGACAATGAAAATTTTTCTCTCCGTATTCTCCATTTTTCATATATGTATACGTAGCGGGTCGAAAAACTTTAATTATATCATGCTCGCGGTCTTTCTATATCACGTTAATTTAAAAAATGCACACAGACGAACAATGCTTGAAATATTTTGCTGGATTATACAGGGTGTCTCAGCTAACTTGATCACCACGAATAATGACTTAACGATATACTGTATGAAAATTTTGAGGCGTGGAACTTAAATAGCACCAGGGGGCACATCTTATAAGGTACGTGCTTTTTTCGTGGGTGGAGACATTTCAGAGATTTCATGGTCACCTTGATCTTTTTTAATGGAATGACCTATCTTTGAACCATAGGTCGATGGAGTACCAAATTCTGAATAAAAATGTGTTGACCTTTATACGTCCTAAACCTAATACATAGTTAACGAGATATTTACAAAATAATTGTTAATACGTACTTACTATCTGGAAGCTATAGGTGCTCGAACTGATGCTCCTCAACTTCAATACAGCGATTTCGATGCAGTGATTATTTTGTACATATCTTGATAACTATTAAGTTTAGGACGTGTGAACGTCATCACATTTTTACTCAGAATTTGGTACTCTATCGACCTATGGTCCAAAAAATAGGTCATCCCGTTAAAAAAAATCAAGGTGACCTAGAAATCTCCGAAATGTCTCCACCCATAAAAAACACACGTACTTTATAAGATGTGCCCCTTGATGCCATTCTAGATGAACAAGTTAACTGAGAGACTTATTTAGTATTTCTGTTAATATAACGAACATAGAATAGTTACGTCAATAGAAATTTTACCGTATACTACAATGAAATACATAAGATATTTAAGAAATATGGATATAAATTAACATTATTGTCCAAATAAGATTGGGAATATTAACCCTTTGCACTACAATTCTTTTCCAGTGTGTACCATTTGCACAATAGTGTTGCCATGGCAGAAGTGCCCTCGATGTGTAAAAGGTTAAATAATATTATCCAAATTATTTTAAAAACTAGCTCTTGTCTTGATTGCTGATTTTTGAAGATATAGTAAAAACGTATACTCGAGCTAAACATAAAACGTTAATAATTTTATAAATCGATAACAGAAAAGAATTTCACTCCCCTCGACTTTCGTAAATGATAGATCTCTTTAGAATGAGCTATTCCCTTTACGTTACCAAATCGAAGCGTATACATGCGTACGCACACACGCACACACATACACACGCGCGCGCGCACGTGCTGTATTTCGCCTATTTCACATTTGCGTGGTCGTGATTCTCTTTGACGTTAGTCGCTTCGTTAGAAAATAAGGCTACAACCTGTTTCTGTCACGTGGAGATCCTCTATACACACAGACGCGCAGTGATATACACAGAGGACCGCGTACCCTCTGTGCTGCCTCTACTTACCAGCACTTACAAAATGTTCAGTGAGTACACTTTATACCTATATGTCACCTAAAACCCTTTACTCTTTTTGAAGATGGGCCTGAGTGACGTCTTTGTCCCTCAGCAGAAATTCAATTCAGCAATTCACCTCGCCGTGCTGTTGTGTATTCTACATTAGTTCACAATCCACTGCCTTTTTCGGAGGTCGGCGCACTGACAAGGCATCTTTATCGAAATACATATACACATGTGCGTATTACAGTGAATATGGGTTTAATTATTTCAAATGATGCACAGTTCCACAGTTTTCACAAGATCCCTTAGAATGTACTTCGAACATGAAAGGGAATAAAAAAGTAGTGTACCAGGTGATTTCCCTAAAGAGAGTCCATATCGTATTTCGTCATTTCAAATTCTACGTATACCTTAAACTCTGAAGCATTTTATAGCAACACCAAAAACTTATTTCCGTAAAAATTCGAACTGAAGTAGATCTAAAACATGTTAAACTTTACACCTTAAGGGAAAGTCTACGGGGACATCTGACGACAGAAGAGATAAAACGCCCTTTAATGCGGATTAAATGCTGTTCCCTTGCCGCTACGATTTTTCAAATTGTTTACAGCTACAATACTATACATGCAATCTGTATAATATGTCGATTTAGATAAAAAGCGTATTGTAGTATGTAAATAAGTGTAGCAGCAATTCATTTTAATTACATGGTACTAATGCTTACTCGAAAGATTTGTCTCGGTTTACGTAAAACGGCTCGTAATCTGTTAACCTTACATAGCAACCTGTGGCTCTAGGGGTGAATGCTAGCGTGTCGGCTGTACTTCAAGGTAGTGAATGCTTCTCGAGCCTCCTTCCAGCACGCAACACTCAGTTTAATGAGAAGAGAGACCTACCCATATCCTATCTAATCTCAAGCCACTTTGAAACGACCCGACCTTTGGCGTACAGTATTACGCAGATATATACGGATCTCTAAGACATTCCCACATTATGTGCCGTCTTATTTCCTTCACATACGTGCATGCCATTAAGAAATTTCGGTAGCTGTTATTAAAATGCTTTGCATCGACCGAGCTTTTAAAGACGTCTGAATTTCGCTTGAACTTGCTGCAGCGAGGATTCGAATTTTAAAAGTGTCTGGGTACATGTAATTTTATAATAAAATAATGTTTAACCCTCGGAATACGGACCATAACAGCGCGTGGCTGGGCCAACCATGACACAATATCTTAAAATATTTGTTTTCTTGCTGTGTAAATGATTCTGTGGCTTCCGGTTACAGATGGGTCACCGGTGACTTGGCCATAGGAACTCGAGGGTTAAGTACCTACCTACCACGGACGAACAATTATAATGTGCAACAGATAAGTTCGATTCATTGATGTGACCTGATTATATGATACAAATTAAGTTACTTTAGAATCTTTTTTAACGAAACATTATGTGTGAAAGAGAATTAGTTTACTTCGATATTCTTATTGAAGAGCACTATCTTGAAAACTGATGTGGATTGGAAGTTATGGTCTAAAGCTAATAGATTAATCATTCAAATTAAAATCCATATACACGAATCATGATTTGTGACTGGAAGAATATTAGTGATTTGCTGTAGTTCGAGATCAGAATGTCCCTATATACGGTTTTATAAACAACAGCACTCATTCTTATTGTTAGAATAATAATCGTAATACTTTAGAAACTTAAAGTCCCAAGGCTCGATGGTTATAACTTTGGATATGTTAACACGATCAAACTAATATGTGTAAAGCTTTTGAATTTATCAATATTTTTAGTGAAAATAATGGTGTATTAAAATTTAGTTATTGTCCTTAATAACTAACGTATGACTACGAGCAGTTATCTGTATCGGAACACAGTTGGTTACAAAAATATTTGGACACCAGTATGATTTTGACTTCTATACTTTTTCACTCATACATTTAGTTTGATTTCTATAATTTTGAATCCCCAGTTCTTCATTTAGTTCAGTACCTTATTTTCGAACACTTAGTTTAGGACTTTTTTAATTTTTCTAACAATAAAACGTCTGTCGCAAACGCTGAAAGTTTTCGGACAGCCTTTTTGAGGTATAGAATCATTCCTATTTTCGTCACGATATCTTTTATCAAAATCGCACACGATATTTTTGGCTACCCTCAAAAGGCTTATTATTTCTCGTATCAACTTTCTTTTCTGTAGTGAAACGTAGGTACTGCTTACAGTATATATACAACCATCTTGAAAAGTGTATTGTTATTTTGCGACAGGCTTTCTTTAAATCTTAAAAATTGGTTCATTTATGTGTCTTTAATGTCGTAATTTTACTCACTTCGTTGAGTATTACAAAAGTATACCCACCGATTTCAAATCATCTTACACACTTCCAACATCTTTAACCTGTTGATCATTTTTTAACTGAAGCCATATAAATGTAGCAACGATTTTATCTGCGATACTAAAAGCAATACAAATTTCATATCGAGATAAAATCAGTTAACTGTTATGATAATAAAACTTCATGAGAGAATGGAATTCTGAGTAGAACCGCTATGAACATTCAATTACATTTTCGTTTCACTGTTATCGTTGTACCATGGCATAAGGTACCGTAGAACGTTGTATTATTGATTGGTAATTACTGCACGTAGAAACAGAACATAGACTGTATAGGCATGGATGGGGAATTGGTATATGGACCACTTGTTGGCGCTTCGCCCCCGTGCTTTGAATTCAGAAGCAAACCGAAACCCGGAACATCTTCCGATGTCGATCATCAACCAACTCTTAATTAAGGTATCTGTATTCGCGTGGGCTATAAAAAAATCTTTCTCAGAATTTCAATTAATCAGTTATTGCTACAACAAAATGCGGACTGAGAAATTGTACATTGGTCGAAGATTTGCTGGATCAGAATGAAAAGGAATGCACTAGTTAGGATTCTTAGAAACATTAACTAAGCTTATTAACGTTTAACAATATTTTTTAATAGGGTAAAATGCAAAATATTAAATATCTCGAAATAAAGAAAAGTGGAAAAACATTTCATGTATCGATTGGTTAAAGTTCCCTGAAAATGTGTCAGTCTTAAACTGTAGCTCACAAATCTTGTGCTCAGTTGTAAATTAATTATAATTATAATATTATAATTCACATTCTATATTCTATTTTTGAAAACTAACGTGAAATGAAATTTTTTAAAAAATAGAAGATATTTATCAGTTCCGAATCAGTTACAAAATTCTGACAAAATTTTGTATCATCTATTTTATATTACTTGATTAGAGTATTTTTACATGGATGTATTCATATGGCAAATTAATTTTAAATTGACAGTCTGGTGGTATATAAAGCCGGGTACTCACCAAGCGAGCACCATTCGCTCATGCTCGCAAGAGCTCGCAAAGGCTCGCTCGTGTTCAACTGAAATGCTCGCCCTACGTTCACACTGGAACAAATTCATTTTGTTCGCAATTAATGTGAAGACTGACTTCGCACTTTTTCTGGAAAACGTCCTCTATTTTGTCCCTAATCAATGTTTCGAAAAACCCCACGTTCAAGGACAAGATTGGTTCTTCCATTACATAAATCTTACTGAATTTTTTATTTCAAATGAACCGTTACGAAGTTACAGTGATCATGACAGATCACTTTTTGTGAAGAGACATCCGGGAGATTGCTCACCATTTATTTACTAATAAACATTTTTAAATAAAAAAATTACCTTATAATCTAAAAACTGCAATCTTTGAAACACAAACACATTTTTTGGAAAAAGTCTTATAGTTTTCGAGAAAAAAATTTCCAAAGAACACTCTTTTTTAGGCCTCCTGACTGAGCATGACCCTTTAAGGTGGCACAAAATATTTGTATGCGAGTATCAAAACTATTACAGTGGACTCTTACGATATTGACTCTTACGATAGGACTCTTACGACTACTTTCACGCACACAAAGTCGTTCTCCCAAGACTTCTTCGAGGCATCCAACTCTTGTGCAGGCGTTGGGGTCGAGGCTATGACGGCAGAACTTAGCATGGAGCGTGCTTTCAACGCATTGCTGTTTTCGAGAATTATATTCACCATCAGCCCCGCTCGTGGAACTTGACTTAACAAACGCTACCATGTTATGAATAAAAATATATAGCATTCCATTTAAAAAAATTAACTTGATCTTAAAATCTTCCCCCTCTACTCTGCCTACAAAAAAATAATTATACTACACATTTGCAATTCCGTAGGAGACATTCCACTGTTTCCGGTCAATGTGACACCGTGTATAAGCCGGAACATTGCATATTAGAGTATAACGCACAACGAAAAGATAAACGCGGTACAACAAAATAACTCAAACAAAGTAATAATTGATTCGTTTAGCACTCTCCAAACAAGAAGGAAGATGCTGCATGGGACACTGCCAAGAGCTTCTTATAAGAGATAAGGCGGTCTAGTCAAAGAAACACTTTACGAATGCAACAGGCGATATGAAACTAACTATGTACTTACGTAGGCCTATCTGTGTGTATGTAGACCTATCCAAACCTCTTTATCACGCTCCCGCGTCTGTTCAGCCTCGTTCAGCGTTAGCAACTGGTGGTTGCACCGGCGAGCCGTGTCAGTGAGAGCACTTGCATCGTTTCGTTCCGTTTGTTCTCAAATAGAGAGAAAATCCGAGAGGATAAGGGTATCCTCGCGGTATTACTTCGGGTATCTTGGCTACGGTCCAAGCCGAGCTCTTAAAAACCTGCGACTACCACATCGTGATACATTCTTGTTCCTTAGGCTCTAGTGATCCCATAAGACTGCCTGTTTCTGCGTTGACTAACTCACGAATGATGTATTTAGTAAAATACATACACCATGTACTCCATAGCCCTGAATAAATCGAAATATTCTAATGTAAGTTTTAAGTTTATGCCGTGAAAACATCGTAAGTCCTGACATTTGAAATCTAAAAAACCTAAAAGGTAACGTAGAAATGAAAATTTTAGTTTCTTCTTTATTGATAACATTAGTCCTTTTGTAAATCAAGTAACGAATCAAAACGAAATTTGTAAGGTACATCGTTATGCTTTGAATGAAGAAGTATCGAGGATGGAGTGATACAAGTGGTTCAATTGGATAAAAAGTAATTCTACGTACAAAAACAAATAGAAAATACAGAATATAATTTTTACGTACAAAGCTTAATTTTACACGAATATGATTTTTTCTTATGTCTATTCGTTACTGATCACATACTTCCAGTTCTATGGACGGTCGTAAACATTATCAGATTCGTGACATTATTAGTCCACCACAGTAACGTAACATAAATTAAAGATTAGCAAATGTAATCCCGGTAGAAAACAAATGATACCTACGCTCACTGTAATTGAAGGGCTCTTAACAAAAACGACCCTTGTCAATTTATTTTTTTTTTCCTAGGAGTAAATAATACTTTGGCATTATTTCTTATTAATTTTCTTTTCAGAAGAAATGAAGGCATGAGTAGTTTTTGATACAAAGCATAGGTTACACCATGCTGTGAGTTTCGCATCTGACTACTACATATCTCGATGAATGTGACACGCGCAACGCCATTAAACCCACCACTAGGGTGTGCCCCGGTGGAGCCAATCGAAACAGAGAAAACAAAATCTAAGCAGAGGCTCGGTTTCGAGTAAATGACAAATTTATCAGGGGCTGAAAATCTTTCCGCCTTGCCACGAAAGTACGTCGCACTCATCGAGACATTACTGTAGAATGTGCTGTTACCATTATCAGCCTATCAATTATAGAATGTAAGTAGAAACTGCTACAGATAATCGGACACATTAGTCGCATCCACAGACGAGATATAAGAATAGAACTAACATCTTATGGGACTTGGTATCCCACCTTGGTGTCCCCCAAAAGTTTCCGATTTCAGGAGCTATGTTCAACACCGTGATAACGCACAGCACACACATACATTCGTGACTGCATATAGCGATACATACATACATTATTGCCCCGGCTTTGCAAACAAGGAATTGGAATACTGATACACCTGACGCCACTGAAGCATGAGACAGAAAATTACATTGCATGTTAGGTCTATTCTTATACCTCGTCTATGCCGTACCTCAAACTATGCGTGCGCAACGAATATTGAAATTTAATTGCCTCCGAAACAAAATAGCATACGAACATGTTTTCTATAAATGTGGAATTACCATTTATCCATTTCTAACACCCTTCCCGACCAAATCCTGCATATTGCGATCTAGTTGCTTGAAAATAGCCCCTGTTAGAGAGGAATGACAGACGAAGTGTTTTTCTTCCAATAAAATGCGGTGAAGGCAGCAGAAGGACACCCTCGATATTCCAGATAGAATCTTTGTACGGTCGTTGGCGCAGAGTAATTCTCCGGAACACCGCGAAAGATGGAACAGAGTCGAGGTCCATGCTTTCGAGCATCATAGACGGAGAGACTCCGAGTCCCGGACTGCCTCTTATCCTGGCAAAGGCTTCCGGTGCACATGCATAAATAACACGGATCCTTGTAAGGGCCGCCTGCGGTCGACCACTTCGCTCCCAACCTATAGGTCCACGTTGAACGCTGGGGACGAGTCAGGCCGACATTAATAATGCACCAGCTGTAAGAACATCCTAAATATCCTCGATCTGCCATTACGGTTCCCAGAGGTAACGAAATGGCGTATCACTGTCCTGTTGTCCATGCGGTTGCATTTTCGCTTTGAATCCGTTCCGACAGATTTTTGTCGTCCATTCTCTTACCGTTTGTAACGGATATATTTTTATACAGAACACATATACATACAGAGATGGGCAAATTCGCTATTTAAATACAAAAATTTCGAATAACGATTAATAGATAAAAATGTACTTCGCCAATTTTAATAACATCACCGTGAAAATTTCAATTTTTTCAGTAACATAATACTTTCTTCTCGAATCAGTAGACACTTGGCAAATAATTATTTCATTTCATTAACTGTTCAAACGTCCGGATGACGATCCCATATACTGCTGTTTTTCACGAATAAAATTGTGCCCAACTTTGTATACATACATATCAATTTTCAGTGCTCTATTCGTAGGTACAATTATATTTGGATATTATTTGATGCAGTTTAATGTTATTCATATTGTGTACGCTGTTGTATATGTAATGTGCGTAAGTAAATAATTTTTGCGTCGCGATTAATGAACGCGTACGTATTAGGGTGAACCTTAACTATAAGAGATTTTTCTTACGCCGCCCCATAAAATTATTATAAAATTACCATAAAATATTTAATAATAATATCCATATGTTTAACTTGAAGTGGTGAATATTATACCATAAGGAGGCAAATAAAAGAAATACGGTTATTGAGTTTGAACACTTCTTAATAGACGCAAAACAACAATTCTAAAAACAAATTACAAATTTTTCATTAGAGTAGTTTTTTTTGTATCCGGATAGCGCTTTCTATAGTCTGATACAATTTGCATTATAAATTGTTTCTCCTCTTCATTACGTGATAGTGCATCATTAAACTCTTGCCTGAGTTTGACTCCTCGTTCTGCCGACTCATTAACTACAGCTAAATTACGTACTATATTTAAGTCAACATTATAATTAGGATCACTTGACCAGTCTGAAGTCATATAAGATTCCAACGGATTTTCGATTAATTCTTCTTCATCTTCAGACGATAACAATGGTAACTTCGTTGTTTCTTTTTAATTAAATGATACATATAAAAAGATGAGAGTAAAGAGAATTATCTAAAAATACATACCTTGTAAACTTGCTTAATATTTCTCTCGTCTCAACGGTTCTTTTTTTTTATTCAATGTTTGTCGTCTTTCCTTCTCTAATAAGATGCGGTCGCCTCCTACAATAGATTCGGGTCGTCCTTTTTCCTTTGATTTATAAGATACGCCTTATCTTCTTTAATAGTTTCTTAATCTTCTTTAATGGAACTCATCGTGTCCAAAGCATCATCATGAGCAATGTCGAAAAAATCGTCTAATTCTTTAAGAAAATCGTGTTCTCGTTTTTCCTAGAATGTTGTTCGGCGTTTGCATGTCTTCTGCAATGTCATCCACTCCTGGTACAATGCTTCCACGTTTTCAATGCTCCTATATAATTTCCGTGTTGGAATACGAGCTTTGTCCCATAGAACCTCAACTTCTTTCATAACCAGGTGAGCACTTGAGCGATGATTTAATTTTATTTTTCGCAGATCCTAAAATAACACGCGTAAGACGTGTCCAATAGATGGCAACTTAGCACTAATGATTTGACTTTCGTCATGAAGAAGATACAAATTTTCTCTTCCTCTGGTTTCCATTTCCGATTTGAATTTTCACAGTTATTGTTGCGATCGCGCTGTGTTCTCTCTGAACGTTCAGAATAAACTAGCTACATCGGTATTACTTCTCCACGGGTAGGGACCTAACGGCTCCTCATTCAGGACTCTTCAGGGGTTCGAGTACACTTAGTCGTCCGGTCTGGGTTATGTTAATTAAGTTGCCACAGGGTTGAAAGAGAAGCAGATGGCATGGCAAACGATGCGTTTACGATAAACAACATCTTTTTTACATATTCATTTCAATATTACGTCCAATCTTGTCTTGATTACTTACAAGGAGTGTATTTTAGGTGTCCGCCTCCGATTGCTTTGGTTTTCGGATATGTTTTAGAGGACCGAAAAGTAAGAGATACGTATTTTTTTATAGCGGCCCGTTTTCATATTCAGGGGATGAAACCACCCCTCAAAGTTTCGACCCGGAAGTACTATCTCGAAAACCAGAGGAGATACATGAAAACTTTCAATTGGTGGCTTTCATGGTTTTTTATGTACAATAAACTGGTGTTAACAAATTGTCAAAAATACAATTTGTTTATAACAAAAAAATTTGTTATAACTTTATTTTACAACTTATTGAAATTTGCGTAATGACATAAAATGACGAGCACTTAATTCCAAATCCATTGGTATATTTATTTTTGAAATTGCCTCCTTAGTCTCGCAGTTTTTTATTATTTATATCCTGTGCGCACGCCCGCTCTTCAAGCTTCCGATTGCCTCGGTTTTCGGAGAATACATATATTATCGAAGACTTTACGGTTCATATTTGTCACAAAAGTGATATTCATAAAAAAATGTTTTAAACAAAATGCTTTTTTACACCAAGAACATCTAACTATCGGTGTTTCATCACAGAGTGCAGATTTCATTTCTATATTCTCTTCGAAAGCAAATTCTACAGGATTCACAAAATCTCCTAACTTGGTTTCTGCGTATCCACTTTTATACCAAGAATACTGGAATAAGATTAAGGAGGCAATTTCAAAAATAAACATATCAATGGATTTGGAATTAAGTGCTCGTCATTTTACGTCATTACGCAAATTTCAATAAGTTGTAAAATAAAGTTATAACAAATTTTTTTGTTATAAACAAATTGTATTTTTGACAATTTGTTAACACTAGTTTATTGTACATAAAAAACCATGAAAGCCACCAATTGAAAGTTTTTATGTATCTCCTCTAGTTTTCGAGATAGTAATTCCGGGTCGAAACTTTGAGGGGTAGTTTCATCCCCTAAATATGAAAACGGGCCGCTATAAAAAAATACGTATCTCTTATTTTTCGGTCCTCTAAAACATATCCGAAAACCAAAGCAATCGGAGGCGGACACCTAAAATACACTCCTTGTTAGTCCAAATATAGTTACCGAACTGGAAGAAAACTCTTTGTTGAAAAATGCAGTTTTCGATATCGTTGAGGCACGGCGGTGACCCAACAAAACGCGAACAGAAGTACGAGAAGGAGACCAATGAAAGCTAGAGCCGAGAACGGTAGATGGCTCGTTTAATCCCGACTGTCGAGATAATATGTTTCGACAAACTCGATTCGTTTCCCTTTCTTTTGTCAAGTAAACGAGTATTTCGTCGCACGATAGTAGTTTGCTGTTGAAGAAGATTTCATCTTTTTGTCTATTGGTATAACAAATCGAAGGTGTCGAAAAGTTTGGAAAATAACGTCCCGAGTGTTGTGTATTGTGTGCTGTAGCAAAATTTCTATGGAATAAATATAAATTGATAGAAGCTCCTCTTCAAATTTTATAGTCTTCTGCATAATTTCACGTGACGTGTTTTGATATGAATTCGAATATTTCGTTGGGTATACATTTTATGGTCGTTAAATACTTTATTTTTGCACGAATATTGTATACACTTGATGTATTTAGTGATAGATAGTGCTGCGCAGAAAATGTATGCAGATAGAATGATTGAAAAGAATTATTTATTTACGGCACTAACTCGCGACTTAAATGTTTGCATGACTCGAGATCGCAATGACCGTTGCGCTCACGGCAAATTAATGACGTGAGGGCTCTTCTAATAGGAGGTGTGAGGACGTTAGGTAATCTTTCACTCCGTTACTAAACTAATGTATGTATAAAGTTCAATACTGTGTACTACAAGTGATAGTGTGTGTACTTACGAGTGTGGGTGAGATTCTGTTCGTTTTTCCTCTCAAGGTGCGATTGTAGTGCTCAAGAGGGTGTGTGTCTTGTCGAACAGAAGTGTAAGAAAATGGCAGAAAATTTAGGTGTGGCTGGTGTGTAATTGGTTTTGGTGTTAATTGTTTTCCATATTAGGAAATGTTGGAGGGAGTAAATAAGTGGCTGGAGAGTAGGGGTGACTGGAAAGTGAAAAATAAGAAGGGGGTGGAAGGAAAGGTGAGAGTGAGAAGGTTTGCGGAAAAGGATGACCTGTGAGTGATGCGTATGGTGGCGATGAAAGTTTTATGGCTCTGTTTTTCCCGGTGATTTTATGAGGGTGAAAGTTCGAAGTCGGGTGTAACGGAAGCGTTTTAAGAGTTTTACAGTTTAATCCGGATCTTAGAATTTTCGGTACCTAAATGTAATTAAGATATTGTTTTGTTCTGCTGAAAGAATGAAAAATTGTTGTTCAGGCGTTTTACGAGACCGTACAATTTATGTTACATTGAATTATTAAAGGATCACAGTACAACGATTACATTGGAGTTGGTACTCACAAAGAAGGGCTACGCGGGAAGTTGCCGATGGTGCATTATTAAATTCCTTAAGACCCTATTGTAAATACCTATTCAGGAATCGATACATCCACTGAATATTTCAAACACAAGGAACACCCTCTGGCCATTGATGATAAAGAATGGTAACAATGCGTTTTGAAAGAAGTACCTATATTCGCTTTTTCATCCCTTACCTTTCATTTTACGGCGTTCGAATTTTATCAGCGATGTAATTTTAATATTATCAATGAAAAATGAGATTTATGAGTGTTCATCAAAGCGTTCTCTGTTTATGGGAAGGATATATGTACGTATTCTACTACTGTTTCTGGTGAAAAGTATCTGGTCGAACAAACTGAACGACTATTTTAGTATGGTGAGAAACAAACGACCGATCACTATTCACATCGTTAATACAACAACTTTATAAACTTTATTCCCTACTAAAATTCATTTTGATACTATGAAGTCTAATCTTTATCATGTTATAGCCACAGTCGAAGAAATCTACAAGATTTGTGATTATAGCAGAGACAATAGTAACCCTAATATGCCCAACGGCAATTATTTCTCTCCAATGTAATACAAATTATTACGTACACTAAGGGAAAAAGTAACGTAGGGGTAAGGGCCTCCTACCGCTTGATAAATTTATTTCAAATACTGAAATAAATATTAAACCGAATATTAATTTCGCATAAATTTCAGTAACTCCAGGACCAAATGGTAAGAGGTCTTTCCCTTACATCACTTTTTCCCCTAGTGGTAGCCGAGTTTGCTCGTGAGGGTACATATGCAAAAATGTTTCTCTAATATTAGTATTTTAATAATGATACTTTCGAAGTAATCGGCCCTTAAATATCACCGTGACTGTCAAGGAAAATTAGTTCTTTCATTTTTAACCGTTTTCAAATCTACTGTATTTGTTATCATTGTTGAATGTATGGAGGTACAAGTCAATACGCTTTCATGATTGCGGTTGGCGGCGTCACTATTCTCAGCTAGCTCGATGGCGGGAGTTTCTACGACACCGTTGGTGGCCCCTGGTGAAACTTTCTAAACCGCCGTGAATTGAGTTAGAGTTTGCTCGTATGCCAAGCCTGCTAGCCATCTTGCTTCACGAGCCTGTTGGTTGGGGCTTGCTTGTCCGCTTGCTTGCCGACGTCGGACTCGAGTTTGGACTCAATTTGGAAATTACTTCCGCTCAAATAGTCGGAGCAGTTTCGTCATCTACGAAAACATGTCTAGCCTCCTCGTTTCAAGATCGCGCGTGTTTAGCAATGTATGCCCAAGAATTCCGGCGGGAAACTTTGAACTGTCCACTTAGCCAGGACAAGCGAGGAACCCACTGTTGCATTGTATACAATTCGTAAATTGGAATTTCCTCGACGGAGGAGAATATAACAAACATCCTCAGGTTCTGACCATAAATAAACAAAAAATAAAGAACGTCCATTACGGTTATTTTCTTCTCTAACAAATTTTAATATGTAACGTTTTTAATCGTATTAGTATTTGGGATAATGATGTATGAGAAAACGAAAATTATTTGTTTCGCATGATTATATCCTCCACGGGAATAGATAGGAATATTTTCGAAAACTCACGCAAATTTTGTTGAGTGGATTTCGTTAATCAGTCCACGTGGTTGCATATCGGGTATCACTTTTTCGATGCTGCATTGATAAGGCAAATCAGAATCTGAATAATTGAAAAGTGATATCCCTGTACGTTTCATCGATACAATTAATATATCATTTTGGAGGATTTGCATTTCACTAAAAGAGTCATATAAAATATATTTCCACATATTTCATATCGGAAGATTTGATACCAAACTGCTACATTGACGGCTGTGAATTTCCTGTAAAATTTTTTGCTGAACGCCAACACCATAAAACCATTTAATGTTCATTAATTCGGAACTGTTGAGCCTAGTATGTTATGACCGTTGGAGTGTTACTATGATCATATACTTTTGCCACTAACATTTAAATTAATTCAACCGATGTATCATTGATATTTTTATACATAAATATCGAATAGGGTATAAACATGTGCTATCGTTTCTTCATTTTTAAAATATTCTTAAATAGTCATTTCATTTTTAAATAGTCTTTACTGATAAATTCTGATCGAATGGTACGTTTTTGTCACTTAGAAATAAATTCCCAGGAGAGCAGTATTTTTTTAGGCACTCCAAGGTGGTCTAACCCCAAAAGCTTAAGGTTTTAAAGCTGGAATAGAGCTCGTTTTGCAGCGTTAGTTTCATAATCATGTCATTAGGATACGGTTCAACAGGTGCACTGCGTGGTAACCTCCAGATACGGATGATATAATTCCAAACAGTTTCTTCTTCCGACGGTAAAGCTAAAAGCGGTGGTTGCTGCAAATCTCGGGGGATCGCTTTGTAAGTTGAGGGCCACGCGATGCATAAGTGATGCGGCGCTAAAGTGCCTCCGTGGAGCGGAGTCGGCTGTGTATGCAACTGCTCGGTACCTGCCTATTCTCCTACGTTTTGATCCTTCCCCGTATACATACATACGTATAATTCCGCAACTGCGTACTTCCGAGAATGCATTTCAACCCCGCCGGTTGAAAGACGCTTGCCTTTTCCATATTCACGCAGGGTGCTGAAAGTGAATTGCTTTTTAAAACTTCCCCTCGTATATTGAAATATGGATGTCCTCTAGATACGATACGACGAGGAAAACGGCCTTTATTTCTTGTCCTCTTGTAATTACGGCTCTGCGGCCATAATTCGAAAATGTTTATTTCAATTGTTAACTACTACCACGGAATTCAACGCACCCCTCCGGTGGTCCACGCTACTTTTATTTCACGATTGTTACGCGGAAAAGAAGTAATGTACTAAAGTTAAGGGATAAACACATTGCGCGGAAGTACGTCTTTTTCAAATATTAACGCAAGTGTTTTTCGGTAGTGATATGTTCACCGCTTTCTTCGGCACGCGATAAAGAATGAGTTTTTTTTTATTGTTATCGCCATGGTGGTTTATTGTCGACATTGCTGAATACTGGAATGAAGATATCCTTTTGTTTGGTTTTCAAAGAGTTTAAATTAAATGTACATTAACATTTTCACGTTATGTAACTCGATTCTCTATTATTTTTTAATTTCTTATTTCTTGACGTAATTTGACTGTTTATACATTTCTCTCCTCTAAAATGATTTTCTTTCTCTACTTACTAATTTAAGTTAATTAAGAAGGAAGGTTAGGTATTATGATTTAGAGGGGAGTAATATTGTCAAAATCATGGCACATCAAACGAAAACATGTGAAGACATGGTAAAATAGAATTAAGACTATATTAAAAGAAATTAATAAGGGAAGGGAAGAATTAGAAAAAACAGTAGAAGCAGATGTTAAAGAGGTGACAAAGAAACTAGAATTAAGGGAGTGTTAGAAATGAATCCTTAGAAATGAAACTAAAAATAAAGCACACTTTGATTGGTTCTTAATGACTGTATTTACAATATTGTGTGTATGTGTGCGTATGTGTGATGTTCACCGGGTGAGTTCTAATTTGAGTCTGATATTTACAATAGTTCGGGCGCGCCTCTGACGTCGCACTTTACCCTCGTTGGCGATATGCTTTGTCAACAACGTTTTCTAAATGACGAATTCCTATTGGTTGAACTCTAAAGGAGTAGGGATATACCTCGGATTTCCCGAGGTTCGTGGTGGAGGAAAAGGTTCCTTCAGGAGAAAACGTACGCCTGGAAATAATTAAAACCACGTGGCTAAGTTTGGCTTGATCGCGCCGAGGTTGCGGGAGTCACCCCACGGTACAAGTTTATGGCGATTTTGTTATTCGCCTCGGTGGTACTACGCGACCGGAACCGGCTGTCGACAAAATGTTGGAACCCTCGTCTATTGTATAAAAGTGTCGAAAAGATTAAAAAGGTACACTATTGAAGTGAAACGGACAAGAAATAAACGCGTACATTATTACGGGAAATTGAATAGCTAAATTGGAGTTTTGTTATAAATTAATAACCGCTGCTATGAAGCACTGTACCTGTACGATGGAACAGGGAGTGTAGATAGAAGAAAAGAGAAGAGGAATTATACAACGGAATACAGAAAGTGATAAAGGGAATGGAAGAAAAAGAAAGAGAGGGACAGACAAGAAAGGAAGGAGAGTGGAAAGCAGTGATATTAGAGGTAATGAAGGAGGTAGGAAGAGCACTGGAAGAATTAAAGAAGGAAAGGAATACACAAAGAGTGTCACAAGGGGGAGGAGTTATTAGAGGAGAGCAAAACATTCAAGCAGAGATCAGGGTCATTAATAAGAAATTAGAAAAACAAGAGAGGGTGGAGAGGAAAAATAATATTGTAATCAAAGGGTTAAAAACAAAGATGACTGAGGCGAAAGAGAAAGTTAAAGAATTTTTAGAAAAAAAATTTAGCGTAAAGAAAGGAGTGGAAAGGATTGAAACAAAGGGAAGAGAACAAGATGTAAGTATAGTGATAGTTCACTTAGAAAGTTTGGAGATAAAACAGGAGGTAATGAGTTAAAAAAGCAACATGAAATTGAATGACATTTATTGACCATGGTTTGACAGATGACGAAAGGTTAGTTCAAAGAAGGTTAAGAGAAATAACAAGTAAAGAAAGAACGAATGGTAAGGATAATGATTGAAGGTTAACATAAGGTATAGAAAGATATATTATACATATACAAGGTAAATGGTACGAATGAAATGAGGAAAGAGGAGAAATACAGGAGAACAAATCTTCCAGTAGTAGCCTCGCCGGAAGGAAAGGGCAAAATGCAAAGAATGCAAAAAATAAGAAAAGAAAAGATTGGGATTAAAGAAGTAGGGGGAGTCAGACTGGCGAGAAGGGGAGGGAGGAAAGAGAGATGAAGGTTGCTATTTTGGAATGTTGCAGGACTAAAAGGGAAGGGCAGAGATTTTTGGAAATACATAGAACATTTTGACTACGTAGGTCTAACACAAACCTGGGTAGAGCAGAAAGGCTGTGAGTCTATGGAAGCAAAACTCCCTCAAGGATTTGACTAGATGTACCAAGGAGCGAGAAGAAAATGGAGGAGTGTTAATAGGGGTAAGAAAAGGATGAATTATAATGCAAGAAAAGAGTAGCATAGAGGGACTGATAGGAATAAAAGTAAAAGTAGGGAAGGAACATATGGGTAATCTACAATAACGGAGAACTGAACAATGCATACAAGTACTGTCGAGGGAACAAGAGCAGATAAAAGACGAAGTAATGATAGTGGGAGGGAGATTATAACACCAGAATAGGAAACGAAGGAAGTATACATAGAGGACAGAATGAGGAGGCAAGAGCAAGTAGAAAGTCAAAAGATGAAGTAAGGAACAAAGAAGGAGAAAGAATAATAAAATGGACGGAAAAAGAAGGTCTATACATACCCAATGGAAATATAAAAGGAGACGAAGAAGGAGAATACACGCAAGTGGAAAAAAGAGGCGCATCAGTTATCGACTATATAATAGTCAACAAGGTCGGATTGGACGAAGTGGAAAAGTTACAAGTGGATGAGAGAATAGGATCGGACCATCAGCCGCTGAAGTTGGTAGTAAAAGCGAGTAGGGGTAGTCACCCAGAAAAAGCAGAGAGATCGAGAAAGAGAAAATTTGTTGGAACGAAGACAATAAAGAGATACAAGGAAGCTACAAGAGAAATAACGTACGACGAGGAGAAGGAGAGAAATAGAGCATGGGAGAGGTTAAAAGAAGTAGGAAACGATAAAGTAGGGTAAAAGAAAATCAGCAGGAGGTGGAAAATAAGAAGAGAAAGTTGGTGGGATAGAGAATGTAGCATAAGGAAAAGAAGAGTAAAAAAAGTATACCAAATGTGGAAAGCGGGCAAAAAGGAAAGGCAAGATTATTTAGATGAGAAAAGGGAATTCCAGAAAATGTGTGAAGGTAAGATAGAGGAGGGAAGGAGAGAAGAAATGTTAGAGACAAAAAGAAGGCAAAAAAGGAAAGACAACTATCGGCATACATCAATAAGCAAAGAAAGAGGAAGACCAGAATAGACGACAGAATTGACAAAAGGACGTGGAGAGAACACTTTAAAAAATTATTGGTAGACACGAACGAGAGACGGAAAGGAAGGGGGAGAGAAAGAGTTATAGAAAAGGAAGATGAGACGGAAATCACGGACGAAGGAATTGAAGCGCAGATAAAGAAGTTGAAGAGGAAAAAGGCGATGGGAGAGGACGGAATCAAAAATGAAGCATGGATATATAGTGAGGGAAATACAAGGAAGGAACTGAGAAAGATTTTAAAAGAGGTATGGGCAGGGAAAAGCTTTCTAGAAGACTGGAAGAAAAGGTGCATAACGACATTGCACAAGAAAGGAGATCAAGAAGACGCAGCGAATTATAGAGGTATAAGCCTTTTATGCACAGCATATAAAATATATGCTGCAGTTTTGAATGAGAAGTTGAAGGAGGAAATCGAGAAAAATAAAATACTACCGGAGACGCAAGCGGGATTTCGAAAAGGAAGAGGAACGATGGACAGTGCATATATCTTACACCACATAATACAGAGGGAAACGACGAAAAAGAGAGGGAAGGTATATGCTTTTTTCGTAGACCTGAAAGCGGCATTCGACTCCGTCAAAAGAGAACAACTATGGGAACAAATGTTCAACAGAGGTATAGAGAAAGGGCTAATAGAAGCAGTAAGAGAAATTTATCAAGAAACAAGCAGTGTAGTAAAAGTGAATAAGGGAGAGACAGAGAAGTTCTGGACAGTTTTCACAATACTGATAGCAGACATGGAGAAACGCCTAAAAAAAAACAGGACAGGAGGAATAAAAGTATTCGTTTATATTTCCTTGACTACAAGGAGTGCAATAGAAAGAGAAAATTATTTGAAAAGGAATAGGTTCAGTAGAATAGGCGCCTAACAGAGGCAAGTAGAGGGGGTAGATATTACAGAGAAGCTGAAAGAAAGAGACAGGGATATTCAACTGCAAGAACAATATAACAGGATAAGAGACACCAGATACAAGAAAAGATTTAAACATATAAGAACGGTAAATCAACCTCAATATTTAAGAAGAGAGGGAAAGTAGGGAAGCTAACAGATAATGGCTCAAACAAGGTGCGGTTCGTTGAAAGGGTGGAACTAATACTGGGAGGAAAATAAGCAAAGAAAATGTGAGTTATGTGGGGACAGATTCGGAAACTTAGAACATCTTGTAAGGGAATGTAGGGAGTTGGAGAGGGGAATAAAGTTGACAGAAGTGGTAAGCGAGGAAGGAAGTGAAAGAGCGGTAGAATGGTTAAGAAGGTTAATAAAGAAAAAGAGGGAAAGTACAAGATAAAGGGAAAGGATTGTGGGTTAAATGTGCAAAATAGAGCCAAAGATTAAGATATAGCTTAGAAATGATAAGGTACCAGTAAGCTATTAATAAAACAGACTTCAACGAGTAGGAGGAGGTAATAATATAGGAGTAATTAGAACATTAAAATAGGCAAAAGAGTCGAGTAAGTGCGGTAATGAAACTGAAAGAAATAGGGAAAATATTTATAAACCGAGTCCCATTTTCTTGGCCGGGAGGTTGAAAAAAAAATAAACTTACATAGAATGTCTGAATTTTTGCTGTAGCATAATAAATATTGGAATTATTATTGGATCTATCTATTGTAAACTAGAAAGCAGTAAAGAAACTACGAACACGAATGATAATAAGCCGTATATTTTCCACCATACTAATATGATTTTAAAAATTCTTTTTCCAACACCCTACAGGCAGATACAAAAATCACTGGAAATAATAAAATTTACTCAAGTTTGCATGCGTAAGAGAACCTTTCGCTTTGTATTCGTAACGATTGCGTTTGAATAGTTTCACCGACGGCAGCCAACGAAGATTTTTCCCGCAGGCTGGTAGCAATTTCCTTAATCGGTTGTGCCGATGCGCTGACCCGCTCCATTAATTCATGCACGTACGCTATCGGTTTTGATACAACGAAAGGTTAGTTGCACATTCATGCTGACGTTGTAATCTCGTTACCGACGAACTCTGCAGCTGGTGCAGCTTACGTCTGATCCCAGAAGAGGATAGAACACTTAAACATTCATAGACGCCTGCGCCCTGGAGTTCAAGCAACCTGCTGCTCGGAACTTGCCTCCCCCCTCCCCCTGGTGCTCGTACGTACGTGAACCTGTACACGAAATTCTAAGACCAGCGCAACACGCCATTCTGGCTAGCAAAAATGCGTGTACGCGAACGAGCGAGCGAGCTAGCTCACGCGGAGAATGCGAAAGACTGAGACTCGTAGAGAGTCTTAATGAAGCCCATTCAACTGGCCATTATCGCGGGAACCACGTAATCGTCTATGGCAGTTCTCACTTAATAATCGTACCCCATATTCCGAAGTCCCGGTAATGAGTTTTCAGCGTGCGTGCACCGTTTACGTGGATTCCGTTCGCGACGCACAATCCTTGTACTCGTGCATTGAATTCGACGACAATGGCTGTTCCGAGGAACGGTTCCCTGATGCGCTCAATACGATTTCCGACAAAAGTTATGTACGTTTATAATTTCCCCCCCGTTGCCGTCGCGAGTTTGCGGAAATCACCATCGCGTTTGAATGTGAGACACGAAGCAGTTACTAATGGAGATGGAAATGGGAAGTATAGCACGAATTATGACTGCTTGAAACGATCGATACGGAGTTCTACGGAAATGTTTTTCTCGAATAAACTGACGGATCAATTTATTTCTGTATAGAACGTTGAGATCGGAAACATGTTTGGATTTATACTTTTAGGTAATAAATATTTAATGATAGATAAGCATTCGTCATCATATACGTGCTCATCAGGAAATATTCTGATATGTTTCAGATTCGGGATACAATATCGATTCCATATTCTGTCTTTTATGCATTTAAAAGATGTTGATATTATTAGAGTCTGAATGCATGGGAATATAATCTTTTTCATAAATAACACTTTTTTTGTATTTAGGTATCCACATTTTCAGTGTGTAGCATGCATTGACCCTCTTTCAATACTGCATATAATCAATTCTGTGCATCGCTATTTCGTTCTTTCTTTAAGATTAGATTTCCAATACGCGAGCGAATATCCCGATGTTCTTTAAATTAACCCCTTGCCATACTTTGACGAGCCTCACTCGTGATTAGAATTTTGAGCCAAACATAAATGTCACGAGTTGACTCGTGGTGTCAATTTCGAGTCTTATATTAGACATTAGGTGTGTTTATGGTGGAGATAATGGTGATATGGATAAGGGCTAAAATCTAAACAGTCTCGGCAGTAGGGATCCTGAACTGAAAACACAGCTTTCCGTGCACCACTTTGGCCAGGATTTTGCCGGACTATATCAAACGGTTAATCAAACCAATGAAAGTATATTACCGAAACAGAATATTTTACAAATAAATACATCTAACAGTAAGGTAGCTGTTAAATATGTATTTCTGTCTAGAAGAACTTGATTGTTTAACCACTATTAAAGAAAAGAGTAATTAATTGGCAGTATTTTATACAATCAAATGTGCTATAAATGCATAAAATCTGCAGTTTACTGATAAGAGAGACAGTTGTCAAAAAAAAAAAAATTACCACCATACGCCTTTATTGCTAGTCCGAAACTTTAATTTCTAAAAACATTCAAGTTTCGAATGATCACACATTAACGTCCGTTTTAACTAAAATATTTAAAAATCTCAATATAACGCCAGCAGAAATGCAAAAGAATGAGACTCGACTGTATCTAATAACTTGCGCATCTGTCTAGAGATTAACAGGCACAGCTATTATTCACTCGGTACCTACTATAAACCGAAATATTTCGGATTAACCATTTGCATCAGTGCGTCCCGTGAAATACATGAAACGTGCCATTCAAACGCTACGTGACTTTCGAGCATATTTTAACAATAATCCACCAACTGGAACGTTACGTGTGCGCAGCTATTATCTGAAACAAGTTGCCGTTACCGCCGGCACGTTCATTAATTCGCAAGTCATTTCGCGATTGCTTTACGATCGCGCCGGGTTCGAAGCGTTCGTACAATTCGTACGCTCGCGGCCCCTATCTACGTTTGTATCGGAAAACAAATTTGTCCTGAGGATAATGGATGAAGCGATCGCCGGGTCACAGAACATGTACCTACAGGAAACGTGCACGAAATTCTTGCACGACTCTATAATTAATGAACTCGCACAACGATCAAATGCACTGTCTCTGCTGCTGACCAATATTCAGCACGTGACACGAAAATATGGTAATTCGATGTAGCTTCTAGAACAGAGATCATCGAATAATTATGTGATACTATTCAATGTTAAATCTCAACATTTCTACCAAGTAGGTGGCAAATTCTTATGCTACTAGCATTCTATATGGTGCATATGTCTAATCCTCAGTTTAAGAAAGGAAGTGTGACAACGGAGATTTAATGATTAAGATCAATCTTATAGATAATCTTATAGATACCTAGATTATTTTGTAAAAATTGCTAAGAAAAATATAGGTACTTTATTTTAATTATACTTGTAAGTCCTTAACCCTTTCACGCCTAGCTTCAGATATACTCGACGTCCGCGAAACGATCTAAAATTGTCCCATTCAGCGGAGTAATATTGACGGCTAGCATCGCCGTCGCGAAATAGTTAAACAGTGTCTACCATTCTATCCATTCTGTTCAATATAATTCTTACAAAAGGCCCAAGTGTCGAAACACATTTTTTAACCATTATACATGGAGAGCTAGGTAAAGTATTCCGACTGTTTTCTTCGAAACCACTTGAGGTTTTTTTTACATTAACTGGGGCAGGAGGTTTAATCATTTAGCGTGTAAATAATTTTTCTTGGCAGGGATGAGGGTGCTCCTAGGGGTCAAATGGGGCCTCTCTGCATAGTTAAAGAGTTATGCCTTTTGTAAAGAGAAACTTCGGAGAGACGTCGAAAGTTATCAAAATGAACGTATTCTAGTTTGATGCACCATTTTATTAAATGTTCAGGATGATGTTCATGAACCTTCAAACATTTATTATTTCTTTCGCGACTATTGATTCGTTTATTTGGTAACATTATTGGAGTAATCGGTGCATAGGCAGAATATACGTACGTATACTTATTTTCATATCTTCTTTTGTTGCAAGAGCAATAGTCATTATTTTATGCTTTATGTAATGCCATAAAAATAAATTATACGACCTTAGACATGGTGAATGAGCTGACCATGAAACAGGACCGTCATAGCCAATTTATTTATTTTAAAAGTTTTTCTGTAATGTCATACACGACAAGATATCTTAAATCATTTTTCATCATCAAAATTTAAGGCGATATCTGCAGTGGTATCAACGGAAACAACTTGTAATATTTCATCTGGCTTACCCTGTATAATAAAGTGAGCAGCTATTAATAAATAGCTTACATCTTGAAAATATTTTAAGAACAGATTTGTATATTAAAGGTGTAAGTCTGTATAATATTATAATTGATGAAATGTTTAGCTTAAAGGCTACTTTAAAACTGTTTGTCTCCTTTTTTTATCGATATTGAACGAATTATATTTACTGTATGAGACACAAAAATTTACTGAAGTGTCTATAATTACATTCACCATTGATACCTCCGATTTAGATAACTTCTCTATATTCATTATCTTAAACATATTCTAATTGTAAAAGTAAACAATAAATACTTTTAACGTTCAGATATATAATTTAATATTTCCTTTAAAATACAAGACTCCTTCTTTCGTATCGTATATACGGTGAAGGACAAGAATATTGGTACATGTATTATACATAGATATCGACAGTGTTAGTATTATAGCTTTTGTTTTCTTTATTCGTTACTACTGCACTATGAATACTTATACATATATTTATATCAAAATTATGAACTTGTACAATTCAGCAAAGTCCAAAGTCTACTAAAACCTAATAATAGTTGCACGTTATAATGTACTTACATGATAAAATATCTAATAAAGGAAATAACTTTCGATATTATTTTCCTTTTAATAAATAATTCGTGTCCGAAATAGCTAATTTGCTTAAATATCCCTAGTCCACTTATTACGATTAAAATATATAGTACAAAAAGGATACCTCTTCTTATTTCCAAATTCCTACTTTATAATACTTCTATCTGTCACTGTAATTCCAACACAATTAAGACATGACTTTATGATGAAGTACATCTTTAATAGATTACTCAACCTTCATTCGTCACGATATGATCTTCTGCGGGTTACAAGCCAGTTGACTTACCTGAAACAAAAAAATTAGAATATTCAATTAATGTACTCGATAAATACATGAAACTGTAGTAAATTGATATATTGTATTAACTACATGTAATTTAGTAAAATACTATAAACGCTTTATTATTGTGGGAATAATAAACTTCTTACTAGAGCTTTACAGTGTATTAATTTATTTATCTAAAATTTATTATCGATAATAAATCATCATCGTCTTAGAAGTCTTCTTTTAACCTTAATCTGTGTAAGTTATGGGGTGGAACGAGGGGGGACGTGAATCTTGCACGATTTTATAGAGAAATAACGCCTAAAAATATTACACTTTGATAGAACGCATAACTCTTCAAAACTTTTAATATAATACTTGTCAAAGGTAAAAAATTTTGACGATTTTCTTTACTTCACTGAGTCTTATTTTTTTAATCAAATTATGAACAATAACTTTTTAATCCGGGTGCATTCTCAATATAGGACATATACTATTCATAAAAAAAATATGAACACCTAATGTTTAATAGGTTTAAAGGATGTATAAAACACTGAAGGTAGGAATACATTTTTGTTGCTTTAAAATAGGTTCATTTTGTACTTAGAAGTGAAGATCACGCTTTTGAATATTACAAAATATGTATTATATAATTTTATTAGAATTTAGTAATGTATGTGTGCACTTACATACAAGTAAGTAGCTTACGTTACGTTTAGGCTCAATGTAAAATACTATTATAATTCAGAAAATATATTTATTCCATTGTAAAAATACAATAAGTCTCAAAATATTTAAATGTAAGAATTCAAATAATTCTTTAAGTTATTTTTCCATAAATATTTTTAATTCTCTCTAGAACGTCCAGAAGTTCAATGCAAACCGTCTCGACAGATACGTAGGGATTGAACATCCCGGGTAAACAAAACTATAGTTAACTAAGTATACGGACGAAATAGTTTATTGTTTAGTACCGAGCGGTTGGATGTTTGTACCACGAGTTGGGCGGTGATGGTGTATAGGTTGGTATTATGAAGAGAAATGCGTTTCTGGATAGATTGGGGCTGAAATAGAGTTCTAAACGTAGTGGCAGACTACTTGAGAACGAGAGCTAAGCACACGGAGTACTCTGTTCCTCCTTTCTTGACTGCATTGTCCAATACAATATAGTCTACGATACGTCACCACTAACAAAATACAAAGCGCATCTGTATAAATATTGTAGAATCAATTCACATGTTAATGTTTCTTACGTGTATTTAATACTGCTATTTCACAAAATATGTTTGCCCGCTTTATCATAATTTACTTAAATGCTTGAAGATAAGGTAATATAAAATTCAATAGAGATTAAATATACAAATTGAAAAATGGTATTAGTCATTTACATTCTTAAAAGAGATACGCATTTTTTAAATAAAATTATTAAACTGTTCTTACATAGAAGTTTGTCGTGTCTTGCTGTAATATTGAATGGTGTTATAAAATGAATTAACATTTTAATACAAGTGTATAATTTTTATTGTATTTCGTAATTAAATGCATCTCCCAAATACAAAAAAAGGAGACAAATAATAATTATTAATTCAGTTAATAGAATACTTCAATTTTTATTTCTTTTATAATAAGATTATGTTGTATTAGCAAAGAGTGTGGTATATAGATACAATTGTATATACAGGGTGTCCCATGCAAGTAGCACTAGCCATAGGGTCATTTCACGCGAAATCGGATACTTTTTGAAACAACATTTCGGATTTTATGACACTTGGATATGTTGTAATCTCTAATGGTATATAAACGTATCTCGAAGAATTGTTGAAAATTTGAAAAATTGTAGATTTTACAGCTGTTTGAAGTATACAGGGTGTCCTAAAATAGCTTGGACTCCCGGAAATGAGGAGTTCCTGGAATGATTAGAAATAACTTTTTTCCTCAGCAAAAATGTTATCCGAGGCTTCGTTAACGAGCTACTAACGAAAAACCGTGACCAATCCGCGAGCCTACCGGCCCAGTTCCCGCGGTACCGTTAGCTACCAATCGCAGCGCGTAGCCAACGATGTCGCGGAAGCTCGGCCGGCAGACTCGCGCTCTGATTGGTTGTGGTTTTTTGTTAATATCTCGTTAGAAAAGTCGTAGATAACATTTTTGTTAAGGAAGAAGTTGTTTCAAATCATCCGAGGAATTCCCTATTTCCGGGAGTCGAAGCTATTTTGGGACACCCCATAGTGTCAATGTATTTTCAATAAATCATAACTGTTGAACTAACTGACTGATCAAAATAAGCTTTGTGAGTGCTTACGTCAAGAGTTAAAATACATGAATAAGAAAAAGTTTATTTCTTTTGGAAGAATGTATTGTACCCAAATATTGAGCAACATATTAAAAGGGGATTTAATTAATACGTAGCTTATTAAACGCTACACGTGGAAATCGAAGGGTAAAGAAGGAAGTTGGTTTACCGAGCGTCTGAACGAAAGGCTCTCGTGCCGATGTGCCGGAGGATGGAAAGAGACACACAGTGGCATTGAGACCGTGACAACGTCGCACGAAATACGCAGCTCGCGTTGGATCCTCACCACGCCACGCACCGAGGCAGGGCGACCACCGAGGGCTCTTCTTTCGAAAAACAGGCCATAGACTAGCCAGTCGGCTCGGCCGGTCGCAAGGCGATGTGTGTTCGACGTAGTGTTAATTTCAATTAATTTTCATATAGCCAATTTTAAAGTCTCCAAATTATTGAAAATTTGCCCATAAAGAGGACAAATAGGATATATCCTCATTTTTTTCAAATCTTTAAATACTGCCCCGCTATTATAACATTGCATTTCTTTGAAACAATTACAAAACAAATAGTTAAGAAGTAATTTTTTTACCTGAAATAATTTTTATTAGGTACTTTTGTGTCTCCAGTGTAAGCACTCACAAACCTCATTAATAATTTATTATATGTATATAGATGAAATATTCCGAATTATTCCATACAGATAAAATTTCCAAACTAAATATAGAGGAGAACATAGAATTTCTTAATGCAATCCGGTACAATATACATGACTGACTCGAAACGTAGAGCTTCTCGTCCAAGTAGTATCCTAGAAATCAGTGCAGCGCACTACTCTAGTAATATCGGAGCCCCATTAGACGCAACTCGGTCCCTGAATTGGGTTTCGAAAGACGTCACTTTACGGAGTAAGCGCGACGCTATTACAGGCACTGCTAGTTACTACGATAGTTCAAGGAAGGAGGAAACTAAGAAGGGGTGAGACTTGGGAAGAAGGAGAGGAATGAGGGTACGGTGGAGCGTAATTTCGAGGCATCTTGTTACTCCATGTCGCCTTGTGAGGGGAACCAGTAGCGACGGTACCCCTGACATAAGGGAAAGATGACAGAGGATAAGAGAAAGAGATGAAGAGAGTACCTCATCGACGTTCTCTCTCCCGATTTCTCTCACGCTTACCCTCATGAGCGTGGTAACATCTCGATGGTGCAACTTCTCCAACGACGGAGTATCTCTCCGACGTCGAGTGCGGAACAAGTTTCGCGGCGAGAGTGCATACTCCACCTAAATTAACTCGCTTACTTTGGACTTGATTGCATATCCATATAGCTCAGCGCCTGCGTCCCCCACTGTCGATCGACTGTCGCTTCTTACCCCCGTTTAAGACACGTAAAAAACAATAATTATTGTTAACGGAAATCGTGTTTTCGTTACTTCGATATCAATGTCATCGTATTGCTTTACTATTAGAATTCAAGTAATTCTTGTTCGGAAGAATAAACGATGTAAGTCATTTTTTTCAATTTCTTCTGTTACTAATTTGTATTAGCCTTGCGTTTAGTTTCTGATGCTTGTACGTAAGCTAGTGTTTAATCCGCTTTGATGGGCACGCTATTTTGCTTGCTTTTCTCTGTTTTAAGTAACTCAATAAAAAATACTCTCACAGGTAGAAAATACACGGTGGATCCAAGTTTGTAGTGTAAATGTGGCCAGGTGATTTTATGAGGACATATAATATATAAAAATAATTAAAATAAGCTTTTATGTGAGACTTTCTTTTCAAGAAAAAGTAACTATGAAAATAAATTGATTTCGCATGCGTTTGATTACTTTTTGATGTAACGTTGGTCGTAGTAAATAACTACTGTGCATTCTATCGTACACGGTACATGCATACAACTTGTTTGTTATTAAGAATAATTAATTGTCAGTGTAAAATGAACGGACTAATTTATTTCGTCCAAAATTCGTCGCTTTTTCCTTCACATAATAACACTTGAAGGGTGTCTGAAAATGGAACAACGTTTTGCACATACTCACTTATCATTTACTTATCGAAGTTTAGTCAATAAAGTTTACTATGAACAATTTTCAACTAGAGACTTGGTTATAAGAGACATTTCCATTCGAGTATTAAATTACAGAAGTGTAGCAATAAGACAATCCAGAAAACATAGGTATATTATCTGAAATATTTTCTCTTTCACTATTTATGTAACAATTAGTTAGTTGCATGGGGTCATTACAGTTTCGATGCGAGAGGAAGTGTGCATTTATTAAACGGAACGCGCCTGTACCATTGTTAGTTTCTGATTGTACCATGCGCGCATGTGTCGTTACTGTCGTTTAACAATTCGACGTGCGTTACGAAAAGTAGCATGTTTCATTTGTCTTACGAAGACCAGTATATTTCAATTTACAAATAGTTCACGTACAGTTACTCACAAAATTGAGCGTACACCTATATGTTAGTAATGAAAATTGGCAGGAGAATAAATAAAAACATACATACTTAAGAGTAAAGATATAATATATATTTTATTCGTACATTTTGACGCATAATGCATCAAACAAATTTAATTAAAATAAACCATGTGTTTGTATTTAATATAAAAATGTAAAAGTGCACTTATATTAGTGACACAAAATTGAGCACACGCTTGATATTTAAGAATTATAATACATAGAGGAATAAATATTAATATTTTGTAGGGTAGCCTTTGGCTTTAATCACAACCTGTAATCGCCGTGGCAGGATCACACTTAATTAATTAATTAAAAACAGTTACAAAATGCCTATAATACAAAAATGGAATTGTCTTTAACGAAAAAGCAAGATTTATTAGCTATGATAATTGAAGGTCTTATCCCAACAGACTTTATTCAATTTTATAATAATATTGTTACTTAAATAAATTAAATTGTTTGTTTATGTTTGGTTGTTTTATTTCTTTTATTAACCCTTTGAATCCGGAGAATTTTGAACAAAATATACGGAACATGCATATACGTCGCCCAGATTCAATGGATGAAAAACGTTTATTTCATTAAAAAGAAACGTTTACCTTTTTATTTTTGCAGTAGAATGCTAGGTAATCTATTTAATGTGATGGTTTTCGTAGCTAGAATTGAAACGTGCTACTCTTCGAGACCACAATCGAAACGTGCTGCTGTTCGTGGTTAGAAACTCCGAAGTTCTAGTCTTCGTAAGACAAATGAAACGTGCTACTTTTCGTAACGCACGTCGAATTGATCTTGTCACATGCCAAAATGTGATTACTTTAGCGATTTTTTGTTTTGCTTCATTATTTTTTATGTTTAAATTTTATGTCAACTTATTTTCTTACAATTTTTAGTAATAATACTCAATTAATGGCCACAGTTCTATTTCATTATATTTAAAAGAAAGTGAACAAAAACTTAATACTAAATTGACATACTTTGAGACCCCATGCGACCATCTGTGTGATTTTTTGTAAGCGACTACATACTTAAGGGTTAAAGGAAAACCAAAAGTCAATGAATTGGTATCTGGCCAGCAAAATGTTAAAAGTACCGATTAGCAAATGATGTAACAACCTTAATAACGCAATCAAATTAACGATGATTTGCGAAGTTAGAATCTGGAAAATCAGTTATGTTGAAATGTTGAAAGCAACTTCAAGACCACATTGACAATATTAAATTGTGATAATGCCCACCGTCCCTTTATGTAGAAATATGTGGGTGGTACGGGTTCTAATCTTGGATATGGCTGTTGGTCCCTTCGGTTCCTTACATCTCATCATCCAATCCTCCTACAGGATTCACATAATATGTTAGCGTTTGCGAGTGTCGAGTGTGGGTATTCGGCTGTCGGTAGCTAGGCGTAGCCTACAATGGTTCGCAGACGTAACCAGTTTGACTTTCACCGACACCGCCGTCTCTTGCCGCCCGTCACCGTGAATATCCTACAACTTCCTACTGAAATCTTCATCGGATAGGAATAACGGTTCGTGGTTGGTGGCGTCGCTGCCAGAGAGGGTGGATCTACGAAATGGTGGATTGGAATCAACCTGTAGCAGTTCACTTCTGTATACTCGAATCAAATCGACGTCAAACTTATTTCATTCTTTGATCAAAAGAGAAATTTTAAGATGAAGTATTTAAATTCAACTTTTTCAATCGGTCTTGCAACCTTATTTAAAATACTTGCACGATCCAGCGTATTAGTTTTTTTTATTTCGAAAGCTCCTATTGAACGTAATAACATTTACATGAAATATTTTTTTTATTCTGCATAATTACATAGTTATAACGAAGAATATTTTTGTAAAGAGAAATTTCGAAATGTCGAATGATATGAAAACAAACGTGGATATTCTGGGTGGAGAATTGTTTTAATGAATGTTCAAAATGTAGTTTTCTTCTCAATATATAGACTTTATTAATAATTATAATTGGGTTCGTTCACGAATTTCACCATCTTAGTGACTCCTTGATTTCGTATCAGGTTCGTCCTCGTTTTCAATCATCCAAGCGGATCTCTGACTTCGTGTCAGATTCTTCCGCGCACCTCACTAACAAACTGATAAACCATATTCCTTGGAAAACCTACTCCGCCGGCCTCTCGCGCTGCTGGCGACCCTGGCTCACAACATTTGCATTATAAAAAAACTATTAATATGTTGACTGCCATGGTGAACATCCGTGACTGACAACCATCTTTGTCAGTGGCGTTCTAACGGTTACGAATGACTGGCGTTACCGAATTTTCTAAAATTCATGTAACAAACAACTGCCATCAGACAACCAAATTGTAAATAATAAAAATAACTAAATATAGCCATTTAACTATACTACCGACAATAGTGAATAAAATTTTACTGAATCAAATTACGCAATGTTTCATTATCATATAGGTATTTATATAACAAGAAAAGAAATAGTATATTTGGTGTTATGTAGTACTAATTTTTTTTAATATACTTCACTCACTTCTCCTCCTTCAAAAATATGTTTCGCGTCTTTGTGGTATATAAATTTAAAATTGATTTCAAACCTTATTATTATGAGAAGAATAAAAATGAAGAAAAATGTGAAACTTGTTCGTATTCCAGACAAATGTATTGTCTCCTCTGATGTCTCGGGAGAAGTAATTAAGTCGCGGAGTTCATTTCGTGCACCGCAGGTAGTAACTAACACCAAAGTTAGATACTGAAAGGCTTCCAGTAAATCAAAGGATCAAGTCTCACGGGTACGGAACGAAAGGAAATATGATACTTTAGAAATTCGCGAGAAGATCGTATCTCTTGCAAGAAGAAAGGTACATCGGACGGGGAAGGAAAGAAAGGGTGAAGGAAGATACGAAGAGTTGAGTCTAGTGAACTAATCAAGAATTTCTCGCCTTGAGTCGCAGAGCAGGAGCTCGTTTCTTTTCAGGTGACGATGATGAGAGCACAGACGAAAGAATGGGATGAAAAAGGACGAGTGCTTGCACCTCTTTCTCCTATGAAGATCCTGGTCAGGTTAGTCTAATGAAAAGCTTCATAACACGAGCCATCGATATACGCGACAATTAACTAAAATTCAATGCATCGACTCGCAATTAGTTATATATCTAACAAATGTCCCGAAGAATTGCCACATATTCGAACAGGAAAAGTTAACAAGGAAAAAATTTTAGTGATGCCGTTCTGCAAAATGTCTAAAATGTTAATATAGACAGTTATAGAATGTGGTACATTATTAAAATTGTATTATAGTTGTAGTAACTAATTTCGCGCAGAGAATACCTGAGGTCACAAACTGAAATCAGTAATTTTGAAGGTAGTCGTTCGCATTGTTTTCTGTATCTATCGCCTTTATCAAATTTTTTTTTCGGTGAATTTATCGTTAGTTACCATTTTTGTGTGCTTTAACACATTGAAATCCCAATCCGTACTGAATGTTACTATTAATTTATATATGGAAAATACAGAACTTTCGTCAGAAGAGTAACAATTTGCACTAATTTACCAATTAAAATCAGAGAAATATATAATAAGTACTAATTTTCTGAAAGCAAGATAAAAATAACATTGTGCGTGAAGAAGTGCTCATTCCTTCTCATTTTATAGCTCAAGCCAAATAATTTCCACACCGCCATTCTTGGTAATTTATAAAATTCTAAGAAAAACGTAGCTGACAGTACGATGAGTTATTATCATGTGCAACTCTACATATTTCCAAAAAATTAACTACAAACTTGAATACACAGACAAATCCTAATATTATGCAATCCAATTTTATTTAGAAACTACTGGTGATTCGTGTCATACAATTAATCTTGTCAGTAAAATTCTATGTACTCAATGAAGTCTAATTTTAAATTACAACAATTTTTTTTCTAGCCAACATTTTATATCTGTAACTACGGACCAATAATCTTACGATGATGGAAGGGTAGGTAGACTTGTAAAAGTTTATAAACACATGTCCGATTAGTTCACAGAAAGTCATATAATCGCGGATTCGCGCCTCTCTTGCCCTTTTTACAATTTCACAAAGCATACAGATACCACATATGTGTAATAACTATACAGAGTGGTCCATGCAACTTGTTCACCTTGAATAACTTCTAAAGTATGCATTGTATGAGAAAACTTTTTGTAGAAAAGGTGTATGATTGGGAGGGATACATTATGTAATGCATATATTTTTTTGTAAGCGGAAGGGTTTCGGAGATTCGGAGCACAACTTCGTCTTTTTAAATGGAATGCTCTATTTTTTATGCCAAAATATCGAAGAGCGTTAAATTTTGAGTAAAAAAGTACTGACTTTTATTAGCCGTAAACCTAATAATTAACGACTAATTTCATTTTAATTCTTGAAAATGGTCTGTGCGTCATATCAAGTTGGAGATTTAATACCAGCAACGAATTCCGTAAGACTTCTTAGATTCACTAACGTAGGCGTTCCAAATGGTGTTCAATCACATTAATACAATGATGTAATCTATTAGTCAATGAGGAAACTGCACTCCGAATTGTTTTCGTAGCAAGCATACTGCATGCTTCACGAATTCGTTTATTCATATTCGCTAGTGTTGTTGGTTTACGATACACCCTACATAAATTTTAACGTACCCTATAGAAAGTACTCTACCGGCGTTAGATTTGGTAAAAGTGCTGGCTGCAGAAATTCTCCACCCCGACCGATCCATCGATTGGTGAATTGTCTGTCCAGACAATGGTACATTTTCTAATAAAGTTACTACTGCATATAGCAGACATAAGAGACCGGTCAAATGGTTAATAACTTGAAAACGAAGCCTCCAACACTATTTCGTTGTTCCTTATTTTCGTCTCGGTTTGATTTCTAGAATAAACCCTTGAAGTTTTTAATACTTATTGTCGTTGAACAGCCTGTATAAAGTGCAACAGACAATATTTCTATTCGAATGAACATTTATCGTTAGAAATCGGCTACTTCCCTTACGTATAAAAATAATGAAGTAACACGAGCAATATCAGAGATATAAAGTTAAAAAGAATTTGATTGGGGGAGAAAATTGGTGGAGAAGAGGAGAAGGGATGAGGGAACGATTTGGCCAGGAGATTCGAGGGTGCCGAACGACAAATGGATGAAGCCCACGGAACCAGAAGCCCGATGCTCCCATCGGGTAATTCTACCCGCTCGAGTACCTACCACACTCTCGTATACACAAACCTCGGTAGGCATGCACAGTTGCAAGGGAAAGGATGCTGCTTCGATAGCCGCGGGGGAAGTAGATTGGTGAGGTTGATGCGCTAGATAGAGTTCATTGGCTCAGCTCTAGATCAAGAGGGTTTACGTTCAGGCATAAGAAAAAGGGAGCGGAATGCTTTAGAATTGGTTGAACGCGTTCAGCCCATCGATTTCACTGCGGAAATAGGACTACTGTCTTGAAAATGAAAGTAAAGCACTCTTTATTTTAGTGTTTTCTGAACAGGTTGCGCCCATTAATTTGTATCTCCTTAAATTGGGTAATTAACCGTCGTGCACTGTACAAAAACTGTTGCATTATTATTCGTTGAACTAAATTGAGACAGAATTAAAATCGAATTAAAGAGATATACTTGCCTATCGCTAGTTTATAATATACATACATATGTAACCTATCGGTGTGAAATTAATTTACAAATTTCTATAATAAACAGGTATAATTAAGAATTAAACTTGTTGCTTTGTACGACTTCTCGAAATCGATATTTAGTCAAATGAAGCATAGATATTCTTAAGATATGAATTCTTGATACATATAAGAATAAATTCTAATTATTGATTATTTTTATAGAAAAATTCGAGCTTTTGCATATTTTATGTACCTACTCATTGGTATTTATTGAAGCTTTTATTTTACAGAACATGTGTAGTTCCAACATTTATAGAAGTTTTCAATAAACTGTACCGTTTGTAGGCTTTTCCTTGAATTATGTCATCGGTTTTACATTCCCTCAGTTTCCTTCACAATTTTCGTTACTTTTTCCATTAGACCATGATATTTTATTCGATTCCCTGACAGGACAACGTCATGTTTATGTAAATGTGACGCGGGGCGCGGCGCCGAGACAATTTTTGCACGAAGTGTCCAACAACGTCGCGCCAACGCAAAAGAAACATAATTGTGACCTCCCTCGTTTTTTTCATCCGCCGACGCGAGGGGTGTGAGTAACCTGTGACACCGATTGCGAGTGTGTCACATGTCTCAGCGCCCCCAGCGAGATCATCACTGAATAAACATGACATTATTAAGCGGACCGCTGCCCGGCAAACACTCGCGAATTAACATACAAATTGAGCAACGAGAGCGTTCAGCTTTGAGACGCTGAGACGAGAAACATACTCGTGTGTCCACTATGATATTTCGATTTACACGTTACATGTTGCACGTTACAGACGACCTGCTCAATGATGCAGACAATTTTGCTTAACGCAATGGAGTTCAGAATTTCAGTTTTTAAACATCTCCGATGATATTTGGAGCCGTTTCAAAAAACCGGTAAGATTAGTATTCTATGCATTCAAACTTGTCAGGGCATAATTTAAACAATAAATTCTTTGAGGTTTTGTTATATATTTGTTAAAAGCATAACTAAATTTGTCTGTAAATACATAGCAGGTTTTCCAAATTGCTTCTTGCAATGGGGATGGAATAATTTTACTTCTCGTAGAAATATTAATAAACTCTTATATATTTGAGGTTTTATTATTTCAAAGTTTTATACCCGATACATGCTTCACGAGTGACACGGCACAAAGCGAAAAGCCATTTCTGCAGTGGGTATTGAATACGGATGGAAGCCCGTGCTCGGCAGAAATTATATTTTCCTATGGAAAAATAATACTTCCTCCGTCGGAGTGCAACCGTATCTACCGTTTTCATCCTGCTGGCGTTAGGCGCGGCACCCACTCCTCCTACCCACGAATGGCTAATAAAATTAATTTTTCTTCATCAACTTCTATCGAAAAGTGGAATAGGCGATCCAGTACAGGCCGCATTATAATATCACAATGAAGTGTGACCTTTAGTCCGCCCCTTTCCATTCTTTCTTCTCCCCGCAGATAGAGAGACACAGAGGACATCGTTGGATCATTTCTCCGAGCGAAATGCATCGACAGGATCCTCCGTGTTGGTTGCCCTCTATCGTGTTGCATACAAATGATGAATTACGAATATCGATTCTGGGTAGAGAAGGGATGAAGGAACCGACAGGGTCCGAGTGCGAGTGAACCGCCGCGAGAATGGGGGGAAGGGACACGGCACGGAGAGAGAGAGAGAGCGAGAGGGAGAGCGAGAACGAGAGCGAGAGGGAGAGGGAAAGCGAGGGCGAAATGGAGAGGGAGAGGGAGAGGGAGAGGGAGAGGGAGAGAGCTGAAGGATTAGGGTGAGTCTACATGGAAGGGGAGGCAGGAAAATTATTCGCGTCACGCCAGGCGCAACAAGCGATTTTACGAATGAGATGTGCCGGCGCAGCGACGCCGATGCGGCCGGTTGGTCCCCGCCTTGATTTCTACCAAGTTTTATTCAGTGTAGCACTCTTCTGCTGGGAAAACGACACCACGGCCAGTTTCGAACTTCAACGAGAACTTTGTCGCGGAATACAGACATTCAGGAAGTCCCACATACCACCAGTTGGCACGAGGGAAGTTGTAGAAATTGTTCTTGGACGAAGCCCTCTCTCTTTTTTTATGAGATAACATTTTTATTATTACTACATCGGACGAACACTTCTCCTAACTTTCCGTCCTCTTCTCTCGCAGCGAATTAAGATCGATGATGGAACGCTTCGTCTATGTAGCACGGTTACGCTTCGTATGTACGATGAAACTTTTTTTCATTTGAATTTTCCAGAAACTCTCCGGGATACATTAAGAAGTTTCGGATATTCTGTCGATAATGAAAAGACGCGTTCGCGTTATTGTTACGACCTTGTTTTATGTTTGTACAGTCATTTTTTTTTTCACTCGGCAACCCCAGGAACGATAAATATATCGATAAATTTCAGTAATGGAGAATAGTCATAAAAATACATATTGAGCTTCGACAATGTTGTATGATCTCGTATACATAATTCGTCGATGGTATAGGAGATGGTCCGAATACAAGCTAGGGTCTAAATATGGGGCTAATTGAACGTATTGTGTCATGTTATGTGCTTCACCCTAGCGGGAATAGTATGAAACTACAACTCAAGAAAAAAAGAATCTTATTATAACTCCATATCATAAAGCAAACATGTTTTAAATGCATTGAAGTGTTACATCTTCAACAGGTTTGGCGATAATTCCTGAAGTAAAAGTTCCAGAGACTTTCTACTGTATCTTTTCAACTGATCATGTTTTATTTTCATGGCTTCTTGAAATACAAATTTCCTCTTTGAGAAAAAAAGTTCATTTACGAGAAGCTTAATTTACATATTGTTACGTGTTACCCGATAGGTAGCACGTATTGTATAATGTTAAAGCGAGAGACTTCAGGTTAGCGACGTCGTTTTGGTAACAACGCCAAAACAGAGACAGAGTAGAGTCGTGATGCGACTATAGAATAGAAAAGACGTGTTAAGATAAGTACTCCTCCTCTCCAAATAAATAATTCTTCCTTTTTATCAATATTGCCTTTATTTATTCGGAAGTCATGCCGCGTCCACGCAACAATATTGTGTCTCACTATAAAACGTATTCATTTGTTGTTAAAGAAAGAACTTGACGAGCCCAAAATCACGGCTTGAAGTATTCACAATATTGAATGTTTTATATTCATCAGAAGAAGCAAAGAAATTAGACAAAGTTCATAATAGAAATGAGATCATTGAACTAGTATGAACAGAATTATTGGACATACCAGCAGAATTTATAATGTTAAATTAAAGGACGAACAAGACATTAAAAATTTGTACACGGTTACTAGTCATTATTAGATAAAATACTTCCCAACAAGTAATTATACAGATAAGCTAGTGCTTACATATTTTTAATAATTCATAAAGTAATGATATGTTATAAAATATGTTCTTCTGGTACACGGTCTGAGACTTTCGCATATCACTGTATAGCATTCTTAAGTTTTGGACCCGGTCCATTTATTATTTGATTTATTGGCAGCATAAATGGTACAAGTCAGCCTATAGAAATGATAGATTTTAGATTTTGTATTTTACGATTATCACAATCCTAAAGATATTTTCATCGGAGTTTACGTTAACCTTTAATTCCTTATATACTTTATATTATCCTATACCTACTAAGCTATATCGTATTATATATTACACCTATTAATAAATCACACAATTTAATTTAGCATACATTTAAAGCTCGTAGTTCCAGTGTTAACCTCATAGGAAAATAGTCATATAAAAACATATGCATTTTGAGCAATGCACTTCTGAATATTTTAAAAAATATTCTGAAGTGCATTGCCCGTAATTTAATGATACCTTATCTTTTTTTCTGATAAATATCAGTAAAAGTTGGTGCTTCTTGGGCTCTCTTTTCACTTTGATAATTATTTACACATATTTAGATGTCTATAATGTAAGAACAATTTTCATCATATTGTTCGCGAGAGTCCAGAGAATATTTCGTGTTAAATGTAAGTGAATAACTATTACTGTAAAAGAACAACACACCTCCAAGATTGAAAATTTGCAGTTGTTTTTAAATTTATCTTTTCAAAAACTGGACGTGCTGGGAAAAAAGGGTTTGCAGATTCGTATTCAGCTCATAATGATCTATCAAAAACACCTATTGGCGGTTATGAGATATTTTACGTGTTGAACATTGTTAATAACGTATGATTTATTTTATGTATCAATCATTTGATTTACGAAACTACCACATATTAGCAGAAAAATATTATGGGCTCAATAGATATTTGTATTACGTGTATAAAATATTGTTACAATTTTATAATGTTGAGTGGAATTGTCAACATGCGAATGAAAAATCTACTAAATAACATTCAGAATTTCTTTCTGCGTCTCATTTTGAAATAGACAGACAAAGATTCGGGGGTAGCGTGGTACACAAAGATGGAGTGAAAGTAGCTGCCATCAGCGTGATAATGCGCGGTGAATCCGGGAATCAGCGGACCATGGAAAACGTATGAAGTTTCCGGCGTCATGCTATGGCTGGTTGGTTCTACTGGCCCGGATGTAGGAATTTTAACACTTCGGTCATGACAGCCACTATATTTTATAAGAAATTACGTCGATTTCTCTTAAATTATTACTGCGCACAGTATTCGCATATTTGTTCTATTCTATGGTAGTTTATGTAGATAATGTCTATTACGAAATCGCGTACCATCGCCAAATAAGATTTATCATTCTCAATTTACAAAGTTAGTACTTCATCCTTACAGTTGAAAAATTTGTTTACCGTACATGTTCTATTTTTTGTTTTAATTGTTATGTTTACGTGACATTACGAGTGCTTAAAAGTGAAGGGTGTATTTGATTGGAAATACATAAAAACTGACGGAACACGGAATATTCTCGTTATTCAAGTTTTCCAGTTTCCGTGTCATCGAAGTCAGGTGCAATCTTATTTCTGCACTGTCGTTGTTTACGAGTCCATTATCGGCAGGCAGAGAAACGAGCTGCGTTGTATCTAATTTCTGGGTCTCAAATGAAAGGAAACGTTTTCGTTTCGACACCTCTTGAAGAGTTTGCCAGCATTCTCTAGCAGCCATCGGCGCGCTAATGAAAGTACGATTGTTAAAGCTCAAGGGCCGTGAGCTTTCTGAGCTTCTTCGTTGAGCCCTCGTAAAGTACTCCCCATGAGACGCTGAGAATTGAAGAGAGCGGCGCAAAAAGACTGAAGGAGTAAAAAGAAGGGGCGTGCGCATGAACGAGACGAGAAAGGAAAGGAATGGTTTTTACGCGTGAGCACGGAAAGGAAACGGGCTTCTAGGAAGATCGTTACAGCTGAATAGTCTCCCGAGGCGTCGATGCCGATGAGCGGATTCACCATTTCCTTAAACGTATCTGATTATTTTCATCGGCTCCAGACCCGTCGAACTCTAGTCCACCCTAGGACATCTCATGCAAGGAGATCGTACACCGAAATAATATTAACCCGCGAGCTAATATTAACCGGAGAGCCCGCCCATTTTTCTTACACGAGCGGGACGTGTACTCAGTACACAAAGTATAAATATGTTGATATTTTGATTTGACGGCGAAATTAATACAAAGTATTTATTCAGATATATAAAATACATGCTATACAGCATAAATATACTTTAAATATGTAAATTTCTTATCTATTAAACTAATTCAATTAATTTTTTAGCAAGCGCAGATGGGTATAGTGAGAACACGTTTCAGTTTATAACGCAAACTACTACTTTATTATTACTGTTATTATTATTATGAAACAGGCCAGCATATTTTTTATTTTACAATCAATGGGAAATAATTATACTCATATGAAAATATAACACAGGCACTTACAACAGAAAAATAATACATATGTGATTGAACAAAATTGAAGCAGTTGTTTTATTATTTATAAATACACATTATGTTTGCTTTAGAGTACTTCTTGCATACAAAACTTTAAAATGTCTAACATTTGGTTTTTGAATAATAAGAGTTGGGTATTATTCGAATATTTTGAAATAAACATTTCTCTTAGATTATTAAATAATTCAATTCTTTTTATTCTTCGTGTAATAGGGTCATTCCACGCAAAATCGGACACTTTTTGGAGCACCATTTCGGATTTTGTTCGAATTTGGATATTTTGTAGTCTTTAGCGATATATAAACGTATATCGAAGAATGTTTGAAAATTTCATAAATTGTTGCTTTTACAGCTGTTTGAAATATAAGGTAAACCTTTTTTCAATAAATCATAACTATTAAACTAACAAACTGATCAAAATGAGTTTTGCGAGTACTTACAGTGGAGACATGAGTTCTAGATAAAAATTATTTCAGTTAAAAAACTTGGTTAACCATTTATTTTGCAACTGTTCACTTCAATTAATTTTCATACTGCCAATTTTAAAGTCTCCATATTTTTGACGATATGTCCGTAAAAAGGACAAATAGGGCTATATTTTTATTTTTTTTTAATTTTTTAATTAGTTCCCCGGTATAAAAGCAGGGCATTTATTTAAAACAATTGCAAAATAAATCGTTAAAACATATCTTCTTTTAACTCAAATAATTTTTGTTTGGTACCCTGATGTCTCCACTGTAAGTATCCGCAAAGTTTATTTTGATCAGTTTGTTAGTTCAATAGTTATGTTTTATTGAAAAAAGGTTGACCCTAAATTTCAAACAGTTGTAAAATTAACAGTTTTTTAAATTTTTTAAAATCCTTCGAGATACGTTTATATATCGCTAAAGACTACAACATATCCAAATTTGAACAAAATCCGAAATGGTGCTCCAAAAAGTATCCGATTTTGCGTAGGACTCAATAATGGACTTCGACTCCAATATCGTACACTAGAAATTCGATTCTATGTTAAATGACAACTCCAAAATGATTTAGTCAAAATCCCAAATTTATTTTTCGTATTTTCTACAAAAATGATTTTTTATGCAACCTTCCTAATCTTCTCTTCATATGTACCGTTAGTATATTATCTCCAGAAAGAAAGAGAGAGAGAGAGAGAGAGAGAGGAAGTGGGAGGAACGATGCGTGGCTACATCAAATGCAAGACAATTTTTTACAAAACAACGAAATATGTAAATTTTATTTTTCCATATAAGTTCAGAAACATTAAGGTTTATATGGTGCGATAATTCGCTATTTAGGAGAACGGACGGAACGATAACCCGAAACCGAAATACACAGTAATAACTGTACTCATTGCTTCGGTCACTGCCTGTATACTTGATAAATAAGTTAAAACTTTTTCTGGGAAAAAATTGGGAAGCAGTAAATGCTCCGTGACCGTCATAAACCGATGTTAGGGACAACCGGCAACCGCATCGCTCCGCCACACTGCAGAATGGGCAGCATGGTTTCACTATCGTTCAATGTAGAGACACTTCCATACTGTATTTCAATCTAAACAAAGTGTCATATGATGTAAAAATGTCCACCAGAGGAATACATGTGAGTGCTAGATAGATTCTATCACGGTAAAATGTTTTTTTTTCGCGAAAAACTGACCTCCGTGTACTCAGTACACGTACGCTCCCGCCGGCGGGTTAATAGTCCTTAAACCCTTAACGCGCACGCTCGAGTTAACACGAACAGAGCAGAACTTTGTTACCATAATGTATATGCATCAATAAACGCAGGCAATGAAAAATAATCTCAAGAAAGTCATAATTGTGTAAAAGAAAAGTTATTATTTTACTACTTACATACTTTCACTTAATTATATATCATTTTTGTAACTTTTCGTAAGCCTAAAATAGTCTGATTATTCAGATACAACCATCGATAAATATAAGCATTGGGAAAACGGCCTCTCAAAAGTTTGCTTTTTTACGACTATTAATATTTCAACGATCAGATTCATCCTATATGGTACTGATACAGAATAAGGTAACATTTTTTATTTTTTGTTGTCCGTAGAACCATTGTAGTTATTGTGCTTACACTTTACGTATACAGGGTGAGGCACTTAAAACCGGCCACCTGAATAACTTGGCTGGTATTGGTGATAGGAAAAAATGCATCAGGCAAAAATTATTTGGTATCGAGGGGCTGATCATCCGATGTTACTAGTTTTTTGATACATGGAGGTGTCAAGGATATATCAAGGTCATCTCTGTTTTTTTCAATGGAACGGTATGTTTTTTTACTTACATTCTGATAGAGTATTTCAAGACGAATACAATTACCTATTGGAAAGGTCATTCGTGGTCTGGGTTAAGCCAATTGTAATGGAAAATAATTTACTTTGAGGAAATGGTCGAACACTTCCTTGCCATCTCTGGTTGTTGATATTATTACTTCATCTCTGTCTCGTAATCTCTTGTTATGGGTCGTTGAATGGAAATAAACATTCAATCACGCTGTACGCTTCATACTATGATTAGTCGGTTATGAGAATCTCTGCCGAGCGAAGTGTATCTCAAATTTTCGAAATGCGTTATTCAATAGCGGACAAAGTAGGTATGGTTTTTGTTTATGGGGAATGTCGCCAAATTGTAATGGTTTCGACAACTACAAAAAGGGACTGTTTTGAGGATTTAAAAAAAAAGCGCGCGTCAGAAGGTTAACCCAACTAATGTTTCATAAAAGTAGTGTACGGATTTCTCATAATCTATCGTGCAATTCATGCGAGGCGTCAACTTTATATATGTAGTTTCATACTTGGGCCGGCCTTTTTTTATTGTCGATCGCATGTTGTCAGTTATTATCAGTTATTATCAGGCAAAGATTAAAAACCCTCCAATGTCGTGACGTAGTTTGAAATTATTATTGAATTTCTTGAATACGAGAGTAGGTACCTATATACCCATTTATGAATAATAAAATCTCTTGGCAGTTCCTAATTACACTATACAATACGATTGCTGTAGTTGCTATTTGTTAAGGGAATTAAAACAAAAATTTAATAGTTAAAATAAATTAAAATCACAACAACTGGGAAATTATGAATTACGAGAGAATGAGTATTATTTATTAAGTACCGCTGAATGGCTGTTTCACGCATTTACATGTTTATCGAACCAAATGTTTTCGTATTAACTGTGCGTTTTTTTATAGCAATTATAATGATGGACCCTTGATATTAAAATACTGTCAGTTTACCTGTGAAAAAATCTACTTACAATCTAGTGTTATTTTCTTCTGATTTCGGATAATTATTGGAATTCAAAATCGATTCTCGGTACTCTCTAACATCACTAGAGCCGTCGAAATATTTGCAGCTCGCGAAATCTCCCCAGAATGTAAAGTACGCCGGGCGTACTACTACCGGGCTGAAAAAGGGGTAGGGCAAGACAGGTGGCGAGTCAGGGTAGTCGTCGGCTCGTTAAGAACGAGGTTAGGAAGTGGTGCGCAGCATGCAGATTAGCTCGTCGAGCTCCCCGCCTGGATTCGCTCTGGGCAGCCGGTCTGAAAAACTTGATCGTTCCGTTCGGGGCCAGAGTTAAATATTAACTGCTCGAAAAGCGGTGGCGCGAAATTGAAAGGCTTCAGTCGTGGAAAGGCTAAATGGAGAATCCTCGGGAATGGAGGGGCCGAGAAAAAGGAAATCGTCAGCGGGTGATCGCGGAGAAAAGGGAGGAAGAGGCAAAATGGAGCCAAATCGAGAGATGAATTCAGAGGAAGAATGAAGGTTGAAGATGAGAAAGTCGACATTGAAGTCTATACCGTTAGAAGGGACTTAATTAATCCACCGAACCTCGTCCGGAAAGATGATTTCTTTCCCTGTAGGAAAAAGAAGGTTGCACTGTGTACTTCCAGACATTATACCGTCGGATCTGGCGAATTCCATAACTTAATGAATCATATATTGCATAACTGATCCGTTCAGATATCATGGATCATTGGTTTTAAATATTATTCTATCAACTAGACGGCAATAAAAGTATATAGTGTTAGAATAATCAAATAAGATATCTTATATTGACTTCTAATTATAATTCTACTTTTGTGAACAACTTTCCGCTACCTTCGAACAAATAAACTTCCTCTTACATAAGTTTGGTTTATAAAAAATAATCGATAGCACGTATTATCAAATATAAGTAGAGGATTCATTTAGGATAATGAATTATACGGTGTATGCTACCACGATATTACTATACTAATTATAATGTATTGTAACTAATTACTACCTATACCTCACTTTACTTCCATTAAAGGAGTAGGACACCTTGGATAATCTCAAAACAGGGCTTTTTTCATTAAATTGATTAATATTCAAACGCAAATTGTGAAATGATAAATAACGGTAGAGTGAATTCTTTTTATATTTTCAATCATTCTTCAATGAGCTGTAAAATAGAAAAAGAAAATTAAATATTTGTAGGTGCATAAAAGTTTGGAATAAAAACGTAAATGCGTATGTGCACCGTCCGATGATAAACATCATTCTGGATAGGTGAATTCTCCGAAATACAACGCGAAAGGGTTTTCGTAATTTGTGAGATAGTCACTATTGTGTGTCGGAAGCAGAATGTCGAAAAAGAAAATAATATAATTTTTATGTTGGAAAATATGGTTTTACCGTTTTTATGCACGAAAACTGCTTTTTTTTTTTATAGAATTTATCTTGAAAATTTGCTCTCGACACACGTAGGGAATAGTTTTGTGCATCTGTCATTAAATTTTCATCCAAATCGTTGGGGCGGTTTTAGAAATTTTATGGTCACAGTCTCAAAAAGCATAGATTGTGGGTAATCGCGTTTAAAGTAAATACACGTACATAATAAGCGTTCGCTTCTTTCTACATGCTTTCACGTTTTTTGCTGGAATTTCGTCAGTTTTTGGAATTTCGGAGTCTGGTTATGCTTAAAATACGCAGAAAAGATGTAGTTATCAGAATATGTAAAAAAATTCAGAAATAGAGTGTTTGAAGATTTCAAAGGAGTTTAACACCCGTAATAGTTGTGAAATATGTTTTAAAAGTATAGTAGTTGCTGTAGCAATATACCTATATCTATTGTAAGAAAATTGTAGATATGCATACGTAAGTTACATAAGAAATAAGGATATTAAAAAAATTGAATTCAGGAAAATATTTATTACTGAATCGATATTTTTTTCGGATATGGATCCGAAATAACAACGATGGATTGTAAAGATATTTGCCAAATAAAGGCAAACAGTGACAAGTATCTGACTTGCAGTTTATCTAATATTCTTAAACGGCCAAGTAAAAGAAGTGAAAGCAGGCCACAAAACTCAGAATGTTGAAAATCCTATTCGACCCAATACCTCAGGAACCTATTAAAAATAGACCGAAAACTTTTATTACAGAATTATAGGCTTACTATATATATTTAATGTATATTTCAATAAATTGTTCTAAAAATAAATTTGTGAAAAAATTGTTCATGTAGTGGAATTCGTTCATAAAAATGAACAACAATGCAGTTTGAACTTTTTACTTTTGGAAGTTTCCAAGGTATTTGACCAAATAGGTTTTCCAATCAGAGACAGTTTATCAATAAAAAGTTGTGTGCTTCCTCACAATAAAAACATGTTAAGTTAATTCCGTATAACAAATGACTATTACGACTTTATAACTTCTGACGTTTCGTTCTCCGCTTATCAAAGGAAGGGAGTAGAAACAACGAATTGCTGTTTGAATAAAAAACATATGTATACATTTGATTCACGTTGCTTTACACCTGTTATATGCAGAATGATACGAGAAATTTCTACAAAAAAATCGTAGTATTCGATTTAAAAAAATGTGCAATTGCAGTTTGCAGGTATTTACTTATAAAAGAAATAATAATGTGGAAGGATAGAGCTTGTTGAACAGTATAAAATTTTCCTTTACGATTTTTTTCTAACTTTACTTGGGATAGAGCTATAGCTATTCCCAGTTACTGTACAGAGTGTTTCCGAAATGATGCGAGAACCTGAACGGATGTGATTCTACAAGCAAAAATAAATCAAAAGTGTAGAATAACATTTTTTCGAACGATGCTCCGTTCTCAACATAATTAATTCTCAGCATTCATCTACCACGCACGTACATCCTCATAGTGACAATAAGTAAAAACAGAGTGTAATGAACAAACGCGTTATTACGCGCGCGTATGCACCAGATTTTCAAATCTGATTTTCTCGAAAACGAAGTTTCGTACGAGAAAATGTGTTGTACATTTTTTACTTATTTAGAATCATATCCTTTTGGATTGTACCGCCATTTCGGAAACACACTGTATATAAATACATGAAGTCATAGATTTATTGGTACCATCGCCATTTTTGAATTCAAATGATTAATATTCTTTAACAGTGTACATTGTTAAATGTTTATCAATAACTAATCATTCGTAATTATTGCACTATATATCCCTACTGATAAAAATTTGCGTATGTATGTATACAGGGTGTCCCAACTAACTTGATCACCTCGAATACTGACTTAACGGTACACTTCATGAAAATTTTTATAAAGTGTATCGTTAAGTCATTATTCGAGGTGATCAAGTTAGCTGACACAGCCTGTACATCGTTACGGAATATTAATCATTTGAATTCAAGAATTACATGGAAACGAATACTTTTGTAACTAAAGAGACTAGTCAACACAGATGTACCGTAGAGTAAACTACAAAATATAAAGTGAAAAGTGTTGAAAAATTTTGAAACAAGGACACTATCGGAAAACTAAATATGTACTAAACAATCACTTCTTATCCATTTTCAGTATGTAAGGTTCTGTGGGTGCGAATCAGTTCTTATTGTTAGTCGAATTGAAGTTCACTTTTTAAGAGTTCACTTTTTATGAGTATTCTCTAAACATATCCCATTAACATTAGGATCCAAGTAATCTCGATCGATTTTTGTTCCCTTATTAAATTTGATTGTAATTTTGTTATTCACCTTAATCAATCCTAGTGGCATACATTTGGTTATTTAACGGGTTGAAGAATCCACCATTTCAGCAGTGGCGACGTTACGGGCGGACAACGAGTGATTAATAACCACGTAGTCAGGGTAATAGTATCGCGACGCTGCGCCGCCACCCCGTAGGTTTCGCAAGAAGATGTCTCCATGTTGATTTCATGATTCTTTCCCTCTTTGTGTCTGACTTCCAAACGAGACCAAGCGAGATGAGCAACAGTCTGACAGAAAAGGCACGAGCTGTAGGGTGGTCACGGGGGGGGGGGGGGGGGGAGGGAGAAAAAAGAAGCCGCATTTTACTTCCCGCACAGGAGTGAACGGAAGAGACGATCGTAGAGTACGAGGTCGAGTACAAATTGTCTTGAGGGGACAGGGCCGGGAATCAATCTACTTCTTGCCCTTTCTCTCCTTCTCCCCTCTACATCCTCTTTTTATCCGCCATCTTTTCTTGCTTATTTCTTTTCAACCCCCCCCCCCTCTCTCTCTCTCACCCTCTTTCGCTCTTTTCTCCAATTACTCACTTTTTATATTTCAACCTTTACCAGACGTCAGTCGGTGATCGGATGAGCTCATTGTACAATGGGAAAAAACTTTGGGAAATTTAGGTTTGAAGTGACGAATAGTCCTCTCGCTCACGCCGGAAAGCCAAATGGTTCCGACGCGGCAGATTCCTCTTTCAGGGGTAAATAAAAAAGAATGGATTCCGTTGAACTGCCTGGGTTAAGGAATCTCTGCCGACTTTCTGTCCAGAAGATTACAGTAGAAGCACTGTGTAATATTAAATGTTCCACTTATTTTTCTTACTGACAAATAAAACGTGGAGTTGTACAGCATAATATAATATGTGACGACGCATTTGGTACTGTGCCGCTTCCGCCCCAAAATTGAATTTTGGCGTGGATGAAATCGAGTACTGGACCGATCTCTTCGGCCTCCTACACACTTGTGCGAAAGACCGACTCGTTCCTAGAGGAATACCGAGCAATCATCAACGCTCAAATTTACAGTAACCCCAAATAGCACAATAACGTCCTATGTACGTCCGATGGATGTACGTTCCGGACGTTCTGTAGATTCGAAGGATGTCCTGAAAAGGTCCAGATGTCCCTGTTAGGTCCTCGTTAAGATCTTTAAATGTCCTAGGAAGGTCCTGTTCACAAAGTGGAACGTCCTGAGAATGTCCTGTGTCAACATTCTCAGAACGTTTCCCGAATGTGTAAAAGTAACATTCCCTGTACGTTTTGGGAACGTTTAAAGAGATTTCAAAAACGCTATAGTAATGTCTTAAAAGACGTATAGGAAACGTTTCCCAAATGTTTAAAATTGCGGTTAGGTTTCATTCTGTGCAAGGTGACAGGAGTTAGGTTAGGTTGGTTTGTGTTTAACAAATAAAAGATTAACTTTCCTGCGATTTCAGCACTTAGTAGAAATTAGATATGGTTAGTTCCTAATAATAAATAAAAGGTTAAATTTTCTAGAAGGAATTATAATGAAAATATAGGTCTGGGGATTACAATCTCCAAATACATTGTGTTTATTTCTGTTTTCACAGCAAAACTCTGATTCTGTGTTGATTAGAGACAGTTTAAGAAAAAACATGTTTTTTCAACTTTCTTGAGTTTTTCGCACAGAACCACTAATGTCGTTACACTTCTCTATTGATTCTTTAAAGACTGACACTTTATTCATGGGGTTTCATCACCTTGCACGGAATGACATTGGCAAAAATAGTAAACGAAACCATCCAAAATTTAAGCCTTGAGAATATCGATAGAACTTTTGGGACGGATGTTTCTAGAACATTCGAAATTTAAGTATTGACAATATCCGTAGGATTTTTGGAACGGACGTTTCTAGAACATCCAAAATTTAAGTCTTGAAAACATCCGTAGGACTTTTGGGACGGACGTTTCTAGAACATCTGAAATTTAAGTCTTGAGAATATCCATAGGACTTTTGGGACGGATGTTTCTAGAACATCCGAAATTTAAGTCTTGAGAATATCCGTAGGACTTTTGGGACGGACGTTTGTAGAACATCCGAAATTTAAGTCTTGAGAATATCCATAGGACTTTTGGGACGAATGATTCTAGAACATTCGAAATTTAAACCTTGACAATATCCGTAGGATTTTTGGAACGGACGTTTTTAGAACATCCGAAATTTAAGTCTTACGAACGTCCTAGGGATGTCCAAAATGGACGTAGGACATTGGGATATAAACTGGACATGAAACGGACATTCCTAGGATGTACGGTGCTATCTGGGACCAGGTGGTTATCTCGCCCCGAGTCAACACTCGCACTTTACAGGGACGTATCGCAAAGGATCAAACGGGCGATCCAGAGGAAATTTTCTATTCCTCCTCAAGCCGAGGCAGATTCCGCTCAGTGGACCGGGCGGGAATATGTATTACCAAAAGGGATCTCGATAGACAAACGTTTTTCGCCCAGGCGATAGAAATACGACGGACCAGTTCCTCCAGCTCGACGATGAGCTGGGATCGTTATGCCGCGTACCCATCTGAGCATGCGGTCCCGAATGAGCACCGAACGAACGTCGCAGAAGCGAACGTTTGTTGATATGGACGGCGTCCTGAGGTTCGAAGTGAGCATTCGTCGCCTGCTCAGCCCGATCCAGTCGTTGTCGGTCCATCAAAGTGAGCACGCCACAGAATGTTTTGGCTTCCGAAGAACAGAAGCCATGGGTAGAGATATTGTAACTGCAAGGGAAGACCCCCAATTGTACCAATTCGATTTTATCGATCTTTTGTAGGATGATAGAATACGCTAAACCAACCAGTGAATGACCGAATTGTTGCATTTATGGACGTTTGAGATTAATACTCGAATGTATTTATTTATAACAACAAAACAGGTGTTGATATTGTAATTACATATATTCCTCTTGAAATTTTTATAAAAATAACTACTTATTCTTATAGTAATTTTTAAAAAAGTATTTATAAAGTGCAAAATGTGTAAAAGCCCAGTATACTACCGCTACATTTCTCAAATATTTTATATAAGAATTGTACTTCGTTAAAATAGTGTTGCAAATTTTTTCGAGTCAAGGGATCGTCCGTCGTTGAAGGGTTCACCATTCACATCTACAACACACATTCAACCTTGCATCCGACAGCGTGCTCATTTTGACGTACCGCCAACGAACGAAACGGCTCCAGATGCTCGCCGAACGCTCAGTTCGTGCTCGCTTCGCCATTCCACATCAGCGCACGTTCGCTTCTTCGGCGTGTGTCCGGCGCTTATTCGGTGCTCATTCGGGGCCGCATGCTCAGATGGGTACGCCAGGGGGACGGCACTCCCGTGTTAAGAATCTAACAGTGTTTGTAGTGCCACCGCAGTTAAAAAGCGGAAGTGGTGAACTAAACTGCAATATGGCGGGCGTTCCAAATAAAAATTGAATACTTAAAAAGTTAGTCTGACCAAAATTTTCTCACGATTTCTCATATTGTCTAAATTCATAGAGACAATATGAAACATGTTTGTTTTTTTCATATTTTCTCAATGAAATCAGACAATATGAGAAATCATGAGAAATGAAAAAACTTATTGTATAAGGAAATCCATAAGCATTCATAGGTGAAAGAAATAATTGTATACAATGTATATGTAGTAGTAACTAAATTTATTCATGATTAAAAAAAAGAAAAAAAGAAAAATTTCTGCGCTGGGATGAACAATTATAATCCTGTTCTGCGAAGTGTCTCCAACAAACTACTTGCTTGACCAATTCTTTATGGCTCAAAGAAAGGAGTTTTTGATTTACGACCACAGCAACCCATTTTTGTGGTATATCTTCCTTTTGAGGAAAATGATGCGAAGGATCTTTAGATTTAGATGGATACTGAGGAACAACAAACGTGAACCGATGTTTGATGTCGCACATTGTGGATATTATAACACAAAATTTTGTTCTATTCAATCTAAAATAACTATAAATAAAATACGTGGTTAGTTTATTAATCAAACAGTTATGATTCAGTCAAAAAAGGTTAACACTACATTTCAAACAGTTCTAAAATTAATAATTGAAAACCTTTTACGATACGTTTCTCTATCACTAAAGACTACACATGCCCGAGTTTCAAACAAATCTGAAATATTACTCCAACAAATGTTCAATTCCGCGTGGAATGACCAGTACTGCTCTGCAGGAAAGTCAATCATTGAATTCAGTGCATATTCTATCAATTTTTTATCTAATATTAATAATTTACGATTGTTAAACCATATTAACATAAAAGAGTTACTTACTTGGAAATTTGTATACAATAATCAATAAGTTTTTCACTTTCTTCACACTATACAAACTGCACATAAGATAACAAGTGGATACACGAATGGCATCGTGGCGTTGTATACACTGCCTGATACGTGGTACGCCATATTGCAGTTTAGTTCACCACTTCCGCTTTTTAACTGTGGTGGCGCTACAAACACTGTACCAATCGGTCCCATAAGACTGTCCAGCCCCTGGAGTACACGTGTTAGGTGCCGAGTTCACCGAAGGAGCACGGCCGAAATCTGCACCAGCCGAAGTAGCAACGGGATCGGTGATTTTGGCGTCTCCCTCCGAAGAGAGGACCTCACGATGAAGTAGACAGGGGAAGATAACTCGGGGATTGCCGTAGTTACCTGGTAAGGTGCAGAGGAGCAGGGTCATAGGAGCCGGGTTCCGGTGAGTACCAGGGGCGGGGGGAGAATCATTAGAGTCGGGGCACTACCAACGTCCTCACGCTACGTCGTGAAAACTTACAAATCACTTGGCGTACGTTGCATTGGCTGTAGAAAAGGGTACGTGTGTGTGTAGCGAAGAGAGTGAGAGCGTGCGGTAGAGACGGTAGAGAGGAGATGTCGAGAGCCGACCAACGGGTGAGAGAGAGAGAGAGAGAGAGGTGGCGGAGGACTACCTGTGTGCCGCTTGGTAATGCCTAGTTTACACCTAACGAGTACTCGGTCGAGTACTCGCCCACTCTGAACGCAATATTCTAGCACTCGGCCGAGTAATTCGGCGAGAAAATTGACGGGCTAGTGAGTAGAAGCGTCTTCTATTAAGTATCCCTTCCCTGCAGTACGACGCGGACGCAACAGTCGAAAATTATGTAACAAGAGAAACACGTTTTTCCATTGTCCACGTACGCACCCGGTGCACGCGCCAAATTCGGCGGTCTCAGCTCGCACGCCTGTCGCGCTAATTTGGAATGGACGCTCCAAAAGGCTCGTTTATACGAACGCTTCAGTCTTGGCAGGATCCACGTGAAAATGGACGCGGAGGGTTTAAGTCATTATTTCGGTTGCTTCAAAACTGTTTAATAAATGCAGACTCAATTTGGCAATTTTAACTGATTTTTACGTAAACTGACGACACAGAAATTTTTATCTCCGCAACAATTAACGATACGACCTTGATTTTTTTGGTTTAATCGTAAAGAATCGTTCTATTTAACAATTTTTTTAATCCATGCTTAAATTTTATTTTGCAATGCAAAAAAATAAATAATTTATTGTTTTACAAATTTGACAACTGGATCAGGATTGAAAAAATTTGAAAAATGTATGTCCGTGTTTAATGACCTTTCCTATTTAAAATTCATTTTTTTAATTCGCGAATACTGTACAATTGTGGTCGGAACAGGCCGACAAAGGTCGCAATGTTCGGCGATTCAGATAAGTACGCTGCACCGTGGTAGATAATGACTTATTTTTTTCAATCAGTTTACAGGTCGTAATTTTGTAGTAACTTTTTAGCTCTTTTTTTAAAATTCGTCATAATTAAATTCTCTATCGATCTGCCTAGCCCAAAATTTTCAATTTCATTGCTCCTTTGATTCTATTTAGCGAAACATCGACTTTTGGACTGATCAATATGTATTTGTGGGCTTTTCTGAAGTCAGATTTTCGAATTTCAAAATGGCGAATCCAATATGGCGAAGAGGAATTTCAGAAAATGAGTTTATTTGGAAGAAACTTGGCGTGTATAGATTTTCGGGGACAATATACACACACACACACATATGATGTAATAAATACAGAGTGGGGCAATAACTGTTACCACCTCAGATATCTTCGAAACGGTAACATTCACAGAAATATTTGTTTAACCAAAATTGTACAGTACGAAGAGACCCATCCGACGACGTTAAGTTTTTTTTGCAGGTGGAGGTACTTTGGTTATTTCAAGGTCACCTCCATTTTATTTAAATGGATCGGTATGTTTTTGTTTCCGTAGAATGATAGAGGAGCATGAAACGAATTCAACGACCTAGTACATAAGATCATAGTGCGTGTTCGAAATTATGACCATCACTGTCAACGCAATACTGACAGACTGCAATAATTCGTTTTTGCATGTCTTGAAGTGTAGTTGGTACGTCCTTGTACACTTCATCTTTCAATGTTCCCCATAGAAAGAAAGCTGGGCATCCATCATGTTCATATCACATGGTTTGTCGTGTAAATAAAGGCAATTCTTCTAGCAAAGTACCCAATGCAGACTGATTTGAATAAAATAAGTCATTATGTACACTCACGAGCAAACTCTGCTTCCACTAGGAGGAAAAATGACGTAGGATAAGGGCCTCCTAGAACTTGGTAAATTTATTTCAAGTACTGAAATAAATGTTAAAATGCATGGTAATTTGGCATAAATTTCAGAAACTTCTGAATTCAAATGGTAGTAGGCTCTATTCAATGGTAGTAGGTCTGGCCAGGCTTCTAATTATGCACAATATTTTCGAGTCAGACGGGGGCGATTGCTCCTTGAAAAAGAAAGATAGCATCTTCAAAGAGTAACAACTTCATATCGAAATATCGAACGCCGATGACACGTCGGTTGAAGTATAACGTACGGGGAGATGCGACAAGCCGCATATTTATTAATCACTTAGCGTCTATATTTTGCAACTCGGGTGGGTGATTTCACAGATTCCATATCTGTGAAACAACTGTGAAAATATCGCTGTCAATGTATGGAAATGCCGGGATCTTTGGAAATGCTGATCGAAAACAAGATTCTTCTCTTTCGCGCTTTGCCACGTTTATGTTCCCTGTCGGATACGAGCAATTTCAAGATATGCGGCGTAGAGGTATCGGATTTCAAATATCATGCGGCGTGAAACAGGAAAATTTAAGTCTTCCCTTTTCTATCAGTATTGCTGCGAGCAGGAACGTTTGGTACTATACGATACATGCCCTACTTTAAGGACTTGTAAACTGGAATAGGTCGGAATGTTTTATTTCCTGGCTTAAAATTGATGTTTGAAAGGTTAAATCAACTGCAATGAAAATATTGGTAATAAATTATTTTTTACTTACACTTTGTACTTTGCAAGAAAAGTTAGTAGGAAGATGTAAATGTACCTATGTTTAAAAAATCGAGAAACGTATGTGTGTGTCAAATTCCTCGAGTAGAAAACATACACAATTTTTGCAAAGATAAATAATTTTTAATTTCTCAAGTAGCTATATAAAGTGTAACAGGAATAGTTGTAGTATCATAAATTAAACACTTCCTTATGCAAAAATTAATCGAAGGTGTTTAATCAAATTGTTTTTATATAAAGCTCAGTTCTACCAGATATGTTATCTAAATATACCTCAGGTACACGTAATAGGTTTCTACTTATTGTCAGAACTGATAGTAGGTAATACAGGGTGATTCTCTAGCTGCTAGGGTGGAGAGGCAAGCCGCCTGTTTTGTCGTTTAAGTGTCGTGACCCCAAAGGTGTTATCGGTGGCTTACTTCTGCTGAGCAGACCATATCTGTGACAGAGACAGAGCGAGAACCGATATTCGATCTGCCTCTATCACACATATAGGTTGCTCAGCAGGGGCAGCTAGCGGTTCTTAAACGACAAAGCAGGCGACTTGCCTTACCATCCTAGCAGCGAGAGAATCACCCTGTACTTCAAAGTCCTTTTTTTATATGTGAGAGTGTACCAGGTCCACTGAAACACCTAATTGAGGATTCTACAGAAACAGAGAGACTAGAGTTTAGTGTAGAAAGAGTATCAGAAGGGATAACAAATGGGAGGATAATAGGATGGTTAAGGGAAATAGATGGGAGAGTTAAGCAAAATGGGTCGGTGAGGTTAGGGGCGTAGTATTTAAAAGGAAGGTTAAAAAGAATAAATGAAAAGGGTGTGGGTGAGAGTGGGTATGTGTGACAGTATGGAGGGATGAATGAAAAACATATATAAGTGTAGTATTTAACAGGAAGGTTAAAAAGAATAAAAGAAAGGGGTGTGGGTGAGAGTGGGTATGTGTGACAGTATGGAGGGATGAATGAAAAACATATATATAAGTTGAATATTTCTATGTTTTGTTAATGGCACTAATTGGACGAGCGAAGCAAGTCTTTAATCGGCTACTTTTTGCACTTTTATGATGAGTACTACTCTCTTCACCTAGGACGTTAGTCACATTTAAAAAAAAAATTAACCCATTAATCTCTCCACGAAAATACTATTTCATTCAGTATTACGTCCTAGTATTCTGGAAGTTAGTAGCACTCCCTATATTTATTCTACTGCTATAATTCTTCGCTCGCTATAAGGTGATTACTCAATCTAACAATAATTGATTATAGTAGTTATAATTAATTCAATAGAAAAATGTTACGAACAAGAGTTAATTAGTATTCGGTTAGTTACAAATTGCAATGGTAAATATTGACAAGAAACATTTTATTCGATAAAAAATCAAGGCAATCGCAATTTTTTTAAACGGAACTATATACTTTCTTGTGCTGCAATCGATGCATCTTGGCATTTTCTTTCAGAAAGTATTAAGATACTTAAGACGATAATTAATTAGTTCAGAATTTATGATTTTTTTCCCGAACGCCCATGTATGTACTCGAAACACTGTACGCTGGTTCACGGACCGTTGCCTGTCGACAGAAATTCCCTGCCGGTCCGGGAAAAAGTTGTTACTTCTTAACACATGGTATTAGCCTTTTCGTTTACTACTCGGTTTCTGGTGATTTCAAATAACTAAAACACTTTCATTTTATAATATTATATTGAAAAATTAGTGCACAAAATACTGTTTACATAATGTTTTTTATTTGTGTCTTAACACTCACGTGTAAGAGTCGAAGCGTATTCAACTAAAATTGCTGACATATGTCTCCCTCCATTGTGTTTAAAATATTGATAATTTTTGTCGAAGATCATTATTTCTTGCGTAATAACTGTACAATCTCTGTACAATCATTTCCAGACCACATTATGTGCGTGAGTTCGAAGTGTCCACACCGCGGCTTGTACATATTCTGATTCGCGTTAGCACGTATGCGGGCACATTGTGAATAAAACACAGTCAAGAATGGGCAGCTAGCACGATTATAATGCAGTGACCGTAGCTACGAACCGAAATGGTCCGCACTCCCTTTTCTCTGTTCTCGTTTCGCCAGGAACCTAAATTCTGGATATACTGTAGCGAGTCCATTATAGAGATTGTGGTCGCGACCTCACAGCCAGGGATCCACCACTAAGTTCTTCATCCCCTCTACTTCACACCGTCAGAGTGTTACCATCCTTCTTCCAATGGTAGTTTCTACTTCGTTTCCTTGCGGTAACGTTCATCACGTCCCTGCGCAAAGCATATTTTACGCTCGAGGGGCTGTCCGATGATAACAGCGTAATAAGAACACGGTCCGGAGATGATTGGTGTCACGGAAAAGGAAAATATTCTTTCCTATTAGCAATGGGACCGACTTAACTGGGAGGACGGAAGTCGAGGACAGGCCGTCCCGTAAATTAGAGCGTCTGGAAAGAAGCGAATTCTCCCAGCGGACAGAATCATTCCCAGTACTTAATATATTTTTCATGGTGTTATATTCGCTTCCCCCCGCGACTCGAAGGAATGATGCAAATTGTGATTACTCCAGTGGACAATTCTTAGTTCCGCTGAACATTACATTATGGGCTTTCGTTGACAATTTTTCTCTCTTGCTTAAAATAGCAATGAAATAATAAATTTCTCGAGGGTGGAGGACAGATCGAAAACGGCAAGGAAAGAACCTGCGCGAAGCTGAAGGTGCATCAGTGTGGTTTTACGACCACTCTTCCAAGTATGGTGAAGGAACGTTGCAAAACCGTTCGCTTTTTTCAGGAATGGCTTACAGTGTCGTTCTGGTGCATTCTTTCTTTGGTGCAAATACAATGCCAGAATCTCGTTTGCTATGTTCTCGGATAACGGTCCTCGTCGAGAACGGCTACGGCGATGATGTGCGAGAAAACGAAATAATAAGCCGTTTAATGGCGTCTGGAATTGCAAACATTCTGGCACCGATTGAATGCAGTTCCGGCGCAGCAATTCTGCCAAGCAGTTTCGTCGCATAGTTCGCCGAACGAACACACCTACCGTTCCCTTGGACTCCTCCTCCTCCCCCAACTCATCCCATTACGAGACGCCAACCGAAATGACTTCTTCAACGGTATTCGTTGATCCTTTCCATGAACGGATACTCCCAGACTCTTCTGACACCCTAACTGGAATAATGTTTCCAACTGTGTTCAAATAAAATCGCCTCGGCCAATTGAAAATCTGATAAGACTAGTTTACAGTTATTTGGTGATTAAGACACCAAAGTGTGGTCCCTTAAACTTAAAAATCAACATGAGAGAAAATCCTAAAGATACGTTTTTGAGATATCGCCCGACGAATATTTTGGTACTTTTTCAAGAAGACGACCCGACGTCTGTGGCGATATCTCGCGTTAGAGTCGACCGATTTGATCGTGACGAATCTTAAATTAAAGATAATTAAATTATATATATGTCTTTCATACATTGTTTTCCACTCGGACCAATAGTTTAGGCGAAATCGAGCGAAACTTAAGAAAAATGTAATTTTTTGGGGCCGAAATTGAAATTGAAAATACAGTAGATCGCCTGGAAAACATAGAAATTACTATGTGACGTCGAGTTACTTATTTTTTACACAGTGTACACACCTTTACAAAGAAAACAAGGCCAACCTGAGCAAAGTCCATGGACAAATAGGAAAGTTATGGGCGATAGAGTGGGAATGCCTATTCTCAACTTGTTCCTATTTTTGCATTTCTTCCCGTTTCTTGGCGAATTACGTATTTGTCTGCAATCGAAACAAATTTAAATGTATTTTTTCCACGTACTTATTTATTTAGGAACTAAACAAACTAAAATTCATTTTATTTCATTTTATTTTATCTTTGAAAAGTAATTTAGGTTCTTTCTGTATCTTTTACCCGCATTTATATCAGTTTCTCTTATAAGGAACCAGTCGTAGTCACCCATCGTTGATTCAACCCAGAATCCTTGGTAGCGTTCAATACTTTTCATCTGCTGATGAAATCTCTCGACATGTTCATTGCTTACAAGACCAAGATTTGGTAGGAAGAAATCCAAATGCGAGTAGAGGAAATGGATCTTTATAGACATGTTAACGCCTACATTGAGAGAATAAAGAAGTAAAAAGAATATTACAGCACAAGATCAATACTTGAATGTCAACTTCATAGCGTCACAGTGCCGGCAACACACAGTAATAAATAGTCAAATTTTGTTACGTTACAATAGATGGAGTTGGACACTTCAGTAGTTCGAATTCGAAATATGATTAAAAGACAACATTAAGAATAAATAAAGACGTGGAACAATACATTCAAATTTGTTTTTATTGAAGACAAATACGTAATTCGCTAAGAAACAGGAAGAAATAGGGGAAAAGTTGAGAATAGGCACTCTCACTTTATTGCATATTACTTCTTATTTGTCCATGGATTTTGCTCAGATTGGCCTTGTTTTCTTTGTAAAGGTGTGTACTCTATGTAAAAAATAAGTAACCGGACGTTACATAATAATTTCTATGTTTTCCAGGCGATCTAGTGTATTTTCAATTTCAATTTCGGCCCCAAAAAATTACATTCTTCTTAAGTTTCGCTCGATTTCGCCTAAACTATTGGTCCGAGTGGAAAACAATGTATGAAAGAATTATATATAATTTAATTAGCTTTTTTAAGATTCGTCGCGATCAAATCGGTCGACTCTAACGCGAGATATCGCCAAAAACGTCGGGTCGTCTTCTTGAAAAAGTACCAAAATATTCGTCGGGCGATATCTCAAAAACGTATCTTTAGGATTTTGTCTCATGTCGATTTTTGAGTTTAGGGGACCAACTTACATAAGAATTTCATATATAAGTCTCGATCACATATAATTTTTGGATACAATTGATCCTGTCGCGTTCAATGAATTCGAAGATCTTATTTCAATTTCATATAAATATTCGTTTGTCATGTTTTCAAAATACTTTAAATACTGTGGAGACGAAATAATCACTACCACTGCCAATAAATATTTAAAATCAAACTTTCCATTGTTATAATAGGACATCGGAAGAAATTTTTTTTAAAAAAGGACTTACACCACTTTCAAAATAAACGGTCAATGGCGTAATTTATGCTTAATTTAGTGTAAACTAAAATAAAATGAAATGGAATTGGAAAATGGACTTGCACCACTTTCAAAATAAACGGTCGACTTGTTGCATACGCTTAGTCTGAAAGCGTACTTCAAGTGTTAAATTTGAGACAGCGGCCAGGATATAAAGATTTTACAAGTACACATAATAATAGCGTTACGCGTTGGGGTAAGAGTACGCATATGAGCAGCCTGTACACTTAAAAAGTAAAATATATGTAACAAGAACGAGGGTATAGAGAGCGTCAGGAGCTTTCGAGAGTATAGGCTCTTAACAAAGGAAAGTAAAAGTGAGAGTAATAACAAAATGTATTGCACAATCGTTTTTCCACTTTCAACGACTTCCATATTACCACGATAAAGTATCTTCACCTTAATTTGGTACATAACCTTTCGGAAAAATTTAAAAGTTATTGTACTCGTGTACACTTCGTTGTAAAACAAATTAAACGATTTCAATTGGAACATAAGGCGGAATGTACAAAAATTCAGGAACCAGAAAATACAAGAATTGAAATAATATATATAGCAATATATTTACCAAGTCATGTTATATAAATTACACAATACAATATACATATGCAAGTTATGTTTTATAACGTATAATATATACATAATAATGTAAAATATATATAAAAAATAGTCATCTTTCAATTTCCAAAGTACTTCTGCCTGAAAAATGTTCATTTAATCCATCATATGTTTTTCTCTCGGGAGTCGAATATTGATATGTTTTACTTACAATAACTTAAAGAAAATATGTTTCAAAGAGAAATTCAACAAGTTCTAACTCATGGATACTTATTAAATTATCTGTAAAATTTCACTTAATATCATTTCGAAGGTAAATGTTTTAGTAGTCATTGAACGTTGTTACTAACTCATTATATCTAGTCTATTATAAACTCAAAGAAGGTCTTCTTCCTTTGACAGCAAACGCGGTATCGACAACTATTAAAACGGAAGCATTACTTGTCGTTAACGAAGCATGCGTTTGCAAAGTGATAAGGGAACGACGTAAATAAAGTTTCCACTTTCTGATGTTATTCACTCGATTTCACAGCTATCGTTTCACGATGGTATTCCAACTCCTTATCAACGATATCTATAGAGGATACATCATCAAAGATCGCCGGAGGGTAGCAACATATTTCCCGCGAAATATTCCTGGCCCTTTCTACCCGTGGACATTCTTCGAAACCCTTCTTGGCTGGAACTCTCTGAATCTTTAAGCGAACCAAGGAGAAATTATTTACACTTGATAGAAGCCTCTTTGATAGACATTGCAACGCATTCAGAATCCGGAGGCTGCCACTTCGGCGAATATACCGTCGCAACAATCTCTTCGAGACTCTGTGCCAGTGATTGGCAAAGAGAAAATTTTGCAGAACAAAAAAGCCGCAGCAAGAGACGAAGACGAAAGGGACATTTTCCAGGAAAAATCGACGATACGATGACGTAACCCTGCACCTGTTCTTTCGTTGGCCAAACAATGGATACTACGCCGGTATCCACGGGATTAAATATCATAATTAATGTTGTCACGCTACACGAGTTTTTGTGTGGAAGAATCGTCACCTTGGAGACACCCGCTATCACCATTGACCTTTGCACCTCCCACCCACCCCCCCGCCCCATTCCACCCTCTACATTTTCTCACGGCTCGACGCTCTGCTCGTTACGGGGATCAAATGCGAGTAGACAGAGTGTCTTCTATTGTGTACACGCTCAACAAACCTTCATTATTAACCTCGATCACGATTCTTCCTCTCACCTACCGTTCCCCACCAGCTGTCTCCTTTCGCCATCCCCCGCGTGTTCTTTTATCTTGTTTTCTCGTTTCCTCCGTTGGATCGAGCCCGTTGAAATGCTCGGAAAGCAGCTTCGCGTCGTGGAAACCTTTTATTCAACATGCAGCGTCGTCGCAAGCGAAACGCATATAACTGTCGGCAGTACGACGACGGGGGTACTGTAGGGAGTTGTTTGCTCGGAAGGAGAAAAATGACTGTCACCGGACGTCTTCGGTGATAAATGTACCGAGAACGTTCTTATACTCTTTAACTACACTTAATAGAGTGGTAAGAGGAGATGACGTAGCTGCAAATACACCGACGACGTAAAGTAGTTACTTGTGATGAATAGAAAAAAAAATTCGCGATAGTAACCTATCGAAGGCATTCAGTCTATATATATATTTTTTACTCCGTTTGGTCGTCGGCAACGGAAAATTATATTTGCGCAAGGAAGTAGAGAACAAATCAAATTAACGGCGCACGGATTCTGACGAATATCGGTAGACTGAGTCGATTCTGGTAATATCCGGCTTGGCGAAGCACCACGAACGAAATTTACTTCCTTTGATAGACATCGGGGCCGTAGTTACGGCGAAAGCATTGTCGGGTGTAAACCTTCTGCTCTGTGGTCGGCGCGCTAGGGGTACGCGTAGATACACATTAATTAGGCTTAGGCTCGTGAGGTAGGTTTAATTACTTTCGCCAGATCAGAGCCGAACGGAATTCGGCTCGGCAGATGCGACGAGGGAGACGAATGGAGAAAGAGAGACGGTAGCTTTAATAGTATATGGGTATTGAATCGTGTGAATTCATTTTAATTGTATGTCCTAAAAATGATGAAATGCTATCCCCGTAACAAGGTATGTTCGCTATTTATTTATTTTTATTGGGGGAAGTTATTTCTCGTTAAACAATAAAATCATAAAAAAAGTTTTCATTGGTACTTGAGCATGTAGCAATACTGAATAATATGTAAATTGTGGAATAGTCAGTTTAATTAATCGTCTCCTTATGATATCTCATTTGAAGTAAATATATGATCATAGATATTGCTTTAAAAAAACTTGCTTTGCAACATTTATTAATAGTCATAGAATTATTCTTAACTCAGAAATTGTCAGAATGTTGGATCTTAACAAAAAAGCACTATACCAAATAGAGCCAAAAATTAATAATTACATAGATAATGTAACTTTTGGTTGAAATCTTTTCGTACAGCAAATAACGTACGAGTTCTTTGAAGTGGTTTTTAACAAGACTGGCCCTGCATAGAATGTAAAAGAAATAAATCATTATTCTCATCATGAACTCATTAACTTTTGTTTGAAACATTTTTTCGTGCAGCAAGTAATAGACGAGTAAATTTGAGATCGCCAAGGTAAGTGCCTCAGCCTGTATTCGATTGATTCTATTACTTTCGTCCTTCTACCGTAATTACAGTACATAATTACTGGCAGGCGCTGTGTAGTTGCACGGAAGAGCTAATCAGAAAGAGCCAAAACAGATAGAACTAGTGGAGATATGGGATTATAGGACGATTAGGGATATGAATCGCATGAGCGGCTGAGCCAATGTAAACACGAGTGTAACAGGGACTCATCCGGCCTGGCCCTCCTAGCTCGTGGCTAACCGGCCAGGCATGAGCTCTCGCAGGTACAGAGGAAGCTAGTGGAATGATCGGAGTCTGTGTCGCTAGTAGTTTGGTTACCGCTGACGGAGATGGTGTTCGAATCCTTCACGTCGAATTCGCATGTACCGCTCAATGTGCAAGAGATAGAGAGCGAGAGGATCGCACATTGTAATCGTGTCGCGTCAGTTACCTACACTTCGACAACCACTGTAATTTGCGTACATTGATTAAATTGACAAGTGGAATGAGAAACGCATGACTGGGGGATTGAAAGAGATAAATACGGAGGGAGAAATTGTAGAATGGGGGTCGCAGAGAGAGAGAGAGAGAGAGAGAGAGAGAGAGAGAGAGAGAGAGAGAGAGAGAGAGAGAGAGCGAGATAGGGTGAAAGACAGAGAGAGGTGCCGAAAGGGGGAGAAAGAGACAAAGTAACGAGGAGGTATAAATAAAAGCGAGGTAGATCCGAGAGAGAAAGCGAGAGGGGAACATGGAGGAAGTGGGGTGAGCGGGTTTAAAGGTTTGCTCGATACTCCAGAGTCCTGTATCAAATTAAAACTTGCCAATCAAACGCAATATCGCTGCTGCTTGATAGTAACTTTAATTAAAATTGCAACTGATGAAGATCTATTAAGCTTCGAATATTTTACCGGTAAGAGTGAACTGGGAGTTTAGATTTACTATCCGACGAAGGAGTTTCGATTAATTACTATTTAGAGTTCATGAACATGCGAGAATTATTCGTACTGTTAAATGAATATCAAGGAGAATCAATTGTAGTTTGTAGAAGCGTGTACTTATAGCTTTGAGTTAGCAACTGTCGTGGGCTGCAGATTTCTCCCGCAGATTTTACAGGGCGAAAGTTTTATCGCTATCGGAACGCTGACTGCGTTGTATCACGATAACGTGGACATTCGGTATACATCAAAGGCGATCGGTCGTACGCCGTTGAAGTTTTTGGTTGCATGAAAATTTCATGCAAACGGCAAAGCGCTCCGTGGTATCAGCTGGAGCTGCAGCGTATTTTATCGCGGCATTTCAAAATCGGTTAAGGGCACCGTGACGAGAAAATGGCATACACGTTGCAGTTCGGTAGGTGGCGTTACTTTTATGGATGAACGTAAACCATGGGCCGCATACTCGTCGTGTTAAGAGATTAAAGAAGCGATGGGCGTGGTTCTGATGCGGTTCAAAGCTGCGCGCACGATGCAGGTAATATCCGTCGTAAAATGCTTTTGCTGACAGGATATGCTTGTGACGGAAAAAAGTGGTCATGAACACAAAGAAACGTGTAAAGGAATGACAGAATTTTTATATAAGAAGCATGTGCTAGTCATTGTACTTTACGCAATGGAAGAAACAAGCGATAGAAGGGTCTCACGCACGTACGACTCTTTTTCGTTTCGGCAGGTCATATATCCTATTTGACACCGCTGGATAAAAAGATTTCAGATGTCAACATGAAACTTAAATCTGTTTGACTAGAATTGATACATTTGAAAATTGCATGAAATTTATATCAATACATTTTGGATTGATATTTTCACAAACGTGCTTGAATTCAGTACAAATTTTTGTGAAAAATGGCCTTCAATATTTTATACTCTCCATTTGATATATACTATACTGAACTTGACCTTTTTAGTAAAACAAATGCGAACGGATACTTCATCTTTTACATATTCCAACTTACTACATATAACTGAAAAGACATAGTTAAACAATAAATTGCATTGTACTTCATACGTTTTTCAATTACGCAAACTGCGAACATAACAAGCGAGCAAATAGGTGTTATTTGTTGTAAATTGTTATAGATAGATGCACTAGTATTGAGTTAAAATGGAGAAACAGCGAGTATCGTGAGAATTCGGCGGAATTCAGTACAACCATTCAAATGAATTTATTTTATGGGACCTTGCTATTACGCCAATCAATATATGAGAAGAAGGAACTCGTGTTTGCGTGGCTGTAATTATTTCCACCTAAGCCGTCGAAGTTGTACGCAATCATTTTTTAGGAAGGATGTTCCCTCTTAGAAATTGTAAGAGACGAACAGCTTTACTCGGAAAAATTTTACGAAGCGTCTCGCGTAGCGCTTCCTTCTCTCTGTCTCCCTTTCAGGACTCTTTGGTTACTATTACCTTGACATGGCGTCGCACAGAGCGTAACTAAATAGAAACTGATGTCGGAGCCCGCAAAGACTCTCATTGTCGTTCGCGAACGCATAAGAAGAACTTTCCTCGCCCCGTGTTTTCTTGCTCGAATAAGACGATTCGTCATGTCATTCCCACTCGGTGGAACGATGTCGCGTTATTCGGAAAGAGGCTCGGGGACAAAATGTGAGCGTCGTGCACCCGTCGAATACTAAAATCCCATTAACTACTCTCCTCGCCCTTGGCGAACCTTCGAATTTTAGACACAGTCTTGGTCGTGATAGCCTTGTGGCGGCACTACCTTCCTTCCTACATTTGCCATCAGAGGTCTACCAAGTTGACACCTTTCCCGCAACTACCTGAAGCCTTCCTCGTTCGTATATACATATACGTCCTTAACCGACCATCGTATATCCCCGCGTCTAAGGCAGGGTCTGCTAGAAAGCCTTACTGACGAGTCCACTAGCAGGCCCAGGACGAAACGCTCCCTCTCCCTCTCCTTTCCTTTTCACATTTTTCCAGTCAATAGTTCGCCGCCAAAGCCTGAACGCGGGTTGCGTGAAGAAGTCTAAATTCTGCATCGATATGCTGCGAAGAAAGCAATTGCGTTGAATTTGTAAGTAGACGATGTAATTAGATGTGGCATGGAAATTAATACGATGTACAAGGCGTTAAGAAATTACATCTCGCGGTTACAATAGCCGAATTCTACACCTTCGGTTTGGTGAAGATTAAGGTAAGGAAGATGGCGCAAAATAGCGCCATGAATTTCACATTTTTTTCATTGCAACTGTTCTGTTGAAAAATAATGTTAGATACCATTATATTATTTTATGCATTTTACTGTACACTTGTTTCTGTACTTGTCTATTCTATATTTTGTCATAATTAATTTCTTCTGTTTGCTTCTTATATTACCTTTGGAACATGTTTCAATTAAAATAATTGTATTATGTTTATATCAATGATCAATGTATTAATGCAGTGCATTGCTTCATATTATGTCATATTATGTTTTATTCATACGTTATGTCGCGATACGAATTCTATGTTATTAAATATAGTTTGGACTTATTTTCATCAAGAGAATCTCCTACATTTATTCATAACATTTTTAAGAAAGTACACTGAACGGAGTAAAAGTTTAAATTTTTATTCATGGGTGATTCATTCCGTGTATTAGATTGTAACCCGAGGGCCCGAGAGTCGGTTGCCGGCGGCCAGATAACATCTCTAGGCTTCGAGCTTCGACCTTCAAGTGCCAGAATCTCGGGTCTCCCCTGAGATCATAAATCTGTCACCCGAGCTCGTTCGAGTAGCTCGAACAAGCTCGAAGTATCAGCTCGTTCGAACAAGCTCGAACAGCAAAGCTCGGTTACCCATCACTACCGACAGTCTGAATACAATCTAAACAGACGTAGATGAGATAAGGAATCACGCACGAATGAAAATTTAAACTTTTACAATTTTCAATATATATTAATGAAAGTGTGTGTCATGAATGAATTGAAGAGATTCTCGCGATGAAAATGCGTTCAAATTCGATTGTAATTGTACAATTTTTACTCATACGTACTGTTGCGGATAAAAATAATATATTATTGAAAATAGTCCGAATGATGTCGTATTTGGACACATTTCCACCGGCAGAATCTCTTCAGTTCATTCGTGACACTTTAATGGACGTATACTGAAAACTATGAAAGATTAAATTTTCGTTCATGCGTGTTACGTTTCATTCTTTATTTGTTTACATTTTATTTCGATCGTCGGTCGCTGGCTATCACGTTAAAATACCACGAGGTTTACTAAGTTTATACATAAAGTTTAAAAAAATGCATAAAAACTAAAACGTACTGCATAAAAGTTAGTATTAAAAATGGAAAAAGGATTATAAAATGTCGCCAAACGCAGGGTGTCCAAGCTGCCAGACTACAATTTTCTCATTTCTGTCTAATTGTAAGTTAACTGAAGCCTCACAAATTTTCAGCTGTAATCAAATGACGTAAGAAAAAAGTTCACTGACTCCCGGACTAGAAGGCGAAACGTGAAAACCAGCGACCGACGATCGAAATACATTGTAAACAAATAATGAATGAAACGTAACATGCGTGAACGAAAATTTAATCTTTTACAGTTTTCAGTATACGTTCATTAAAGTATCTCGAAATGAGTCTAAATACGACATCATTCAGACTATTTTCAATAATATATCATTTTTATCCGCAACAGTACGTATGAGTAAAAATTGTTCAATTACACTCGAATTTGGACGCATTTTCATCGCGAGAATCTCTTCAATTCATTCATGACACACAGTTTCATTAATATGTATTGAAAATTGTAAAAGTTTAAATTTTCATTCGTGTGTGATTCCTTATCCCATCTACACCTGTTTACATTGTATGCCGACTGTCGGTCGCTGGCCTTTGACGTTCGACGCTCGACGCTCGCCAGCGCGTTTTTTCGAGCTGGCTGGCTGGCCAAAGTTATTTAAAGATTTATTCAAAGCCTTCGGATAAAAGATACAAATAAAAGATGAACATATCATCGATGCTACGAATAAAACGCCCTGAATAAAAAAAGTACCTTTTATTGATCGGATTATTCTCGTCGAATAAATTTATTTAATCGACGCTCGTCGAATAAAGATACTTTTTTCATTCAAACTTCGAATAACGAATCTAATTTTTTTATCCTTCATTCATTATTTAAAATTTTTATTTAGATACAAGTTTTTCCCATCTATGATCTGTAACAGCTGATGCAATGTCATTTATTATAATAGGAACATAATCTGTTAACTACTTCTATTGTCCTTGCGGTATGATTGACTGCAGATTTTATGCATTTATAGCCTACAGGTGTCTGTGCAATATAAAAAAATAGAAAGCTTTTATCAGTTTTAATGATATTTTGATTTCATTCTGAACCAAATAAGATACTTACAAGAAGAAACAAATTCCTATCTTCGGTTTTGACTTTATGAATTAATTTAGAAATTGTCATTTTGCATAAAAGTCCTCAGTCTAGTAATGAGTAACGAGTATGAAGTAATGAATCGTTCACTATGAAAAATCGTTAAAGCACATTACTGTAGAGTAAGGAAAGCTGTAAATTTACCGGTACATACATTTTAGGCAAACGTATATAAATTTATACATGATTGATGGTAACATGTACACAAATTTGATAAAAATTACTTTAGAACATTTTCACGTAGAATGGTATCGTTCGAATACTTTCGTTACACTATATGACTTACAGTCCTGTAAGAGGCCAATGGAGTTTGATCCAATCGTTTCTCGATATCTAGACCGTTGAGTCACTTGCATCGTGTCAAGCCCGCTATTCAACTTTCCAAGGCCATGCACTCAGTGAATGTGTTGGTCTATTTGCTATCCTGTCGACTTTGACAAAGCGTTGTCGCTAACATGTAGATTGGGTCAGGACGGGTATAAAAGAACAAGGCACCAGGATACGACAGAACAAGGGCTGATTCTACATGCAAGAATAAGTAGAAAATGTAGAATAAAATTTTTTCATAATATACTCTGCTTTAAGTAAGATGTTAATTTTACTATTAAAAAACACATCGTTTTTGTTGACAAATATTTTTTCTAACTCGAATAATTTGCGAGATATTGAGAAAAATTTATGTTTCACCTTTGAGGGATGTTTCACCTCCTACATATGAGTGTCAGCAGCTAAGAAAAATACGTGTCAAATAGTTTTCAAAATACTACTTCTGTACCAAATTGCATAAAAATCGGAGTGTTACACTTATATGAACTCTTTTTTAATACGTAGAAGGTTTACGGGAGGACAAGTAGGTACTTTAACCGTTGATCGATTTATTCAACTGGATGGATAATGAAATGATTACTGTTTATATGATATACACTACCGTCTATAAGTATCTTGTCATTTATACAGTGTTTTTTGTTTAATTGGAAAGGCAGGAATATCTCGTACACCGTTGAAGATATGAAACAATGGTCTGAGAAAAGTAGTTTGGCATGGAGGGAGATATTATGCGGTATAAATAATTTTATTAGAGGTAGAGTAGTGGGGAAGATTTCAAAGTCAACTTAATTTTTTTAAGTGAAATACTATCTTCATTCATAATACGATAACGTTTCTTAAGACGAATTCAACGGTGCGCAACATAAGGTAATTCAATGTAGTAGGTTATAAATTAGTGAGATCCCAAGGATTCAAGTTCAAAAGGCAGTATGCCTGCTTACAAGCAGTTTCTGTTTTATTAACCGCAGTCGCCATTTCAGCAAACCATTTATTTTGCTTTCGTATTATTACAATTCGTTTTCTTTCATCTGACTGTTAACTCCTAGCTTTACCTATATTTCTTTGTTGTATAAGCGACCTTACAGCGATGAAGTAGACACTAGACACCGAGTGAATATTGATTTTGGTACATGCTTAGAAAACTATTGACGGAATGAGATAAAAGTGATTGATTAGTAGGTGCATCTTAAGGTAATATCCGCTACTTAGAGACGCTCAGAAGAAACAAAAGACGGAAACGGTTATAATTTCTGCATTTGACGTCCAAAACTTAAGGATTAGGAAGGTCACACCAAATTAGCTACGTCATTTTCGCCAACGCTGTCCATATCTGTGTCATTCTCAAAATCTATAATATCAACATACACCTTTCGGCTTTCTTTGAGTTAGTCATTTTGATTTTCGTTGTTTCTGACTACTTGTTTCTGTGGATTTCCATTGTTTTTCTTTTTAAAAACATTTTTTTATTTTTCAAATATTAGTCTTCGAAGGCTTATTTTTTCTCTATTCTTACTTTCTTCTTCAATAACTAGTTTTTCAGGTGTATCTGTCAGAATTGTGGTTTGGCGCCCTCCTTAACTTGCTTTGGGAATACGAAAGGAGAACTGAGAGTTTCAAGACATAAAGCCTCGAACCAATCATACGGTACTGCTTCATTTTTTTTTAAATTTGAGGAATATTTTTGTTATTTTCTTTCGCAAATAAAAATGCAAATTTTCTGGTTTGAATTGGTGAAAGATCATAATTAAATCTTGCCGAAGTTAATAAATATTCTGCAAGTAATTTTTCTTCTTCGCTTGTAAATATTTGTATCTTACTAAATTTTTGTAAAAAACTGTATTTTTATTATTTTAATATTTAATTATGTATTTAGATAATGTTATTTTATGAATTTTGTCTTTTTTAGTCGTTGTCGTTATTGATTTATTTTCATTAGTAACTTAATCATCAAGTGAATTCATTTGACAACACTTAGACTTTTATTTAACCAGCATCTATTAACACTAACTGTACCGAGACTTTTATATACCTATTTATACCGTATTTAAAACCGGTCATTTGACCAGTGGTCGGTACGGTTAGTATTAAAATACACAAATTCCGGTCATAATTTGTTTACTGGAGACTGTCTACTCTAAATTACACAAGGTTATATTACTTTGGTGAGGCATGATACATGTAACAAACCTCCCTTGAATGTAGGGGTATGGGTTCATACTTCCCTAAAATGTACAATTTTATAACATCAATTCTAACATCACTTAGCCTTGAACTGAAAACAGTGAAAGTTGGCATATATGTGTAATATTGAGTGTATTCTCACATAAAATTGGTGATATTTCATAAAAATCAATACACAGTGACAAAAACCTTATACAGATGATGTAAAAACTTACATTCCTCAGCACGAAAATGCATTTCTCTTAATAAAATAATTTCAGGTTAATAAATTTGCTTGAAACAATCGTAATCTGACACCACTTACAAAGAGAACTCTATGCTGAAGTGTACGCTTCTCTTTTGCTTTTTACGTGGGAAATATAAAAATGTATCAACCCTCCCAAATCTCTTCTATTGATAATACTCTGTGCCCGGATACTCATGGACGGTAATGCACATTATAAGCAAATGTCAAAACGTAATACGAGTATCGATAGAGGTTGAGCTACGTTCTTTCGATAAAAGTCGATTCTCGTTTCGTGCAATAAACTCCTCCAGGCGGTGCTATGTTGCTCGGTCGACAGTTTCTAATTACGCGTCGCGCCAGTGGAGATACCATCTACGGGATAATTATATAATGCAGCATATTCCATCATGCGTGCAGCGGGTGGGCCGAGTGTGTTTGAGGTGGTGAGGCGTGTTGATGACAGACAGGGTGTGCGGGTCCGATAGCGATAGCATCCCTTGTATCGTACTGGACGATGGGCTGGCTGCCTATCCTCTTCGTCCTCCCTTCAGGAACCATCGTCGCATTACCCTCTTCCTCATCCATCATGTCGACAGCTTCGTTATGACCGCATACTGACTGCGCCTCTGCCCATCGTCTCTTGTACCCTTTCGTTCAACTAAATCTATAATGTCCCCCACACGGCACATTCTCCTATTGGTTATCAGTGAACCTTGCGACTCTCAGATATTCAATGTTTTTGCTATATAGAAATACAGATGGCATGCATCTGTAATAGGTATGCGCGCCAGTCCAGAGAATCCAGCTGGAAACGTAATTCTCGATCAATATGCCTTGAAATCCAAGCGAAATATCTACCCAACGAATCGTTCCAGGTAAACTGGACCAGGACGAACGCATTATTGTCGCGGTAATTTCGGTATCACGTTCCACGAAACGTCAGCGAACGTCAGCGTCATATCAATGGAGCGATGCGTGGCGAGCGGTTAAATCATATTGGTCGCGCCAGATAGAACGATGATACGTTTCGGTCCAACTATCAGCCGACGGGTTCAGGTGACACGAGTGCCCGTCGCTGATACAGTGTGGAATCTGAAGTATTTTTCTCTCCCGAGCTCTCCGTGTCCCGGCGCCCTACCTCCATTTCCTCCCCTCGCTTCGCTGCTCTATCAAATTAACAAAGGGGAATATCAAATTAAATTACGACCGAGAGTAGGGGGCTGTTTTGCGTCCCGCTGAAAATCCGGGTTGCACGTCCAGGCGTCAAATATTTGGCGGAGACCTATTTCCTTTCGTACATAAACCGTAGTATTTTAATTGCAATAAAGAGAGCCATTAAATTAAATCGCCGAACGTATTGGGATTTTCAACAGAAAAACCAATTCATAACGCACGGATCGACGGTAAAATTAATGGCTCGATCGAGAGTAAGCATAAAACACCTTTTTGCTCACGGCACGTGTACGATTTTCGTATTTCGAGGTCCATTGTTCTATGTCCGCGGAAGAAACAAAGACCGGTCCAGAATACAGAAAGTGTATCGAAATGCTGTGTTCGTCGTGAAATTAAAAACTACACTGGTTACAGTGACAGCGGAGCGCACAGAGCAGTTTTTTTTGGTTCGTTTCACGCGACACATTCCATAAAAGCTGGGGTTTCGGCAGAATCGTTCCGGAGAATATTAAAGCAACAAAGAATGTTTCCGAGGGTATCAATTCAGCTGGATGGGTACACTGGTTCGTTGAAAAAAATTCTTTTTTCTGTTGAACATCCGCCCCCACCCCCCGCCCCAGCAGCCCTTTATACACCCATAAACCTGTAAACTCTTTCGTATTTCACTTCGCACTCATTCCATGTATTCTGCACGCTCCGGGGCGCATCTTCCATTCTTCTATTTTTTGCATATGCATCGGGGCTTCGACTACACCGTCTTCTCCTTTTTTCGCGGAAACATAACGAATATAGCAAATCACATCCTCTATTCCCTCTTCTCCTGGCGCTCGAGGGCGCGTCGTACCGGCAAGTAGAAACAAATAAGATGAGACGTGCGGGTAGCAGGTATTCGGCATCTCGTACCCGATACAGACTTACCCATCGCGCTAGGCGCAAAGCACACACTTTCCATCCGTTCCTTTCTTTCGCTTCCGTTCTTTCTATCTTTCCTTCTTTTCTTCGTTCACCAGCACTTTCGCACGCGGTCTTCCCCTTCATCTATCTTTCTCCAACTCGATGCAATCGAGTTGCTTCGGAAATATATTAGTTTGGATTCGCGGTGTAACGGAAATCGAAGCGATACGGCTACCACTCACTGATTTGATGCGATTTCCACATGAAATGGCGGGGAGGAAATTACGGTGAAAGCGCGAAAATTCGTTTTCGTTGAAATTTCGAGAATGTCGCTGGTACTGCTGTACCTTTTCGCCTTCCCACTCTACTTCTTGTTCCTTCAGCCCTTTCTCTGCAACGCGATCTCACTCACTCTTTAGGCTTTCCTTTCACTTGTAGAACCTATTTTTATATCTTTGGATGTGAGATTGCTCATCGAACTGAATATATTTACGTATATCCCTTTCAAAATATCCTTCGCTTTTCGACATATATTTTGTTATTATTTAAGTGAACTTTACATAAAGATTACAACGTAAGCCTGCTGCACATGCAAACGTTTCATCGTTTGAATATTACACAAAAGATTAAATGTTTAATTGTCGTTAAAAGCTAATTATAAATTTTGTTATTGTTCATAGTTTCTAACATGTTTAAATTGAAACAAGGAAAATATTGAAACATGTTGATAGATTAGATGATATCTGATTCGTTGGCAACAGCTTATGCAGACATTGATAGATTATGAAATTAACAATATTAAATTAAATATTCAAAGGGAGGTAATGTTCACGCATGCACGCTTTATGCAAGAGACAATGGAATGGTGTACGGGTCATTTCAAGCAAAGTGGATCAAGGTCGCTGCTCGACCATTTTTAAAAACCTAATTTTGTGTGTATGCTGACGTTTATATGTTGACACTTCAAAACCAGCGTCAGTTAATCCTAATGATTTTTTATTTGCATGTAAGAACCGTATTTGTGCCGTGCGGAACGTCACTTCTTCCGATTTTCGGGGATTCGGGGAATTAGAATATCTCAGTGTCTGCTAATCCGTCTTTTTCAGAAAAGAGCAAGTTACAGTTATTATCCTATACACTTTTATCTTAAATAACTAAATTCTCCAATAACTAAAATTTGAGACCAGTTTGCAGTTTGATTGTCAGAACAATGAGAAGTTCAATTGAAAATTCTGTCAAGGAGGGATAAAGTCTCAACTGCCAATTTAGTTGACTGATAAGTTTCAAGTTTGAGATTTAATCCTTGTTTTTCTACAATTTCTCGAATATTCCGATTTCCGTGATTTGTGCACACTTTAGAGATAATTGTCTCTAGCGGGAGACCATATGAAATTTGGAAATTTTGCCACTTACTTGTACTATGGAAGTATATTACGCAGCAAAAATTACGAAATTGAGATTCAACTGGATAGTGAGATACAGTAACCAGATGTGGTGCCCGAAGGAGTTCGTTTAGGGACCGATCTTCTACAAAATTCTTTCAATTCCTGTTTAACTTTTGTTATTTTTAGATTATCTAAAAGAAATTTTTGAAATAAAATTATTGCATAAAATGTATGTTACAACTGTTGCTTTCTGTTGATGGAATGTGATCAAACCTGATGGCGAGATGGCGCTGGGAGCGCTGTCGATTACTAATATCACAGCCGACTCTAGTACCAGCCCTGATCATGGCGGATTTGGGAATCTTATTTTCAGGAATAGGGTTTTGTGCTCAGTGTTATAATTATCGTTATTTTTTACATAAAACCATACTAAGACACAGTATTTTTAATTAATTATGCATAAGGAATACATAAATATCATAACTATAGTAAGTAGAAGTAATATAGAAGTATACTAATATTTATAAATGTGGTATATATTTTGTGGATACTCTGAATAGTTTAGTGTTGTGATGCCTTATATTTGAAAGATTTACAATGGTTTCAAGAAAATATAAGTGTGAAGCATGATAAAACCATCTTTGAACCAAATTGAAGCATTTAAAAATTGATAAAGGTATGTATAAGTTAATAGAAACCTGAAATAGACAAAATTATTTGTACGATGCCAAACAGGTTAAGGGATATGTGAAAAAGAGGTTAGGATAATTTGCTATTGAAAGGAACAACTATGCAGTTAATTGTGAACTCGTGTTAGAGAACAATTTAGTATTTACAGTTTTCACATAATCATCTAATAAAATATTCGAAAAAATGGATAACAATTTCAACAAAATACTGTGGTAACTTTGACCACAAATGCATGTATTTGAAAATGCAAAATAATGTATATCTGATTGAATACTAATATATGTTAATTTACATAAAATATGTTTATGATTTTCAGATTGCAAAAATTGAGAATAATGTTTTTCAATAAGACATATATCGGTGGTAGAATGTGGACTTTATATCTACTTACTAAATTTTGAAGCTGAGACCACCTAGATAATTTCTTATCAATAGGCAGTACCCACTTTAAATCATTGAATAAAACTTCATTGCTTTCTTAAAAAACTTGTAATTTCATGTTGTCACTAATCACAACCTATGTATTTAGAATCAAAAAGTCAGAATTATCATTACATACGAGCATACAAAAATAAATTTTTCAAAAAATATATGTAAAACAAAATTTCCAAAAAGGTGATAGATTCTATTAAATAAATGTGCTACACACAAACAAAGGATATGTAGAGTTAATATAAATATAAATAAATAAATCTTACCTGGATTATTGCACTGGTTCTCACATTTGGGGGATTATAATAATCTAAACATTTGAAGGATTAACGGGAAACCGAGAGGTCGGTAGAGGAAGACTGGGTAGCTGGGAGGCTGGTGGTAGTGGGAGACCTGGGAGGCTGATATGGTAGGTTGAGTTAGATATTGAAGCCGGACTCCCGCGTTTTTACCTTCAGCACGGCTAGTACCACAGACGAGATATATGAATAGACCTAACATGCAATGTAATTTTCTGTCCCATGCTTCGAGAGCGTCAAAAGCCCTCTTACCATTTTAGTGTCAATACCCGACGTTACCGATAAAGCATGAATTCTGAGTATTATTAGCACAAATGAAGTGTTATATATCCATTCATATTGCGTGTATCTATATGTTTTGACGGGAATAAAAGTATCCGATGCTTCAGTTTAAAATTAAGGGATAAATATGACAGTCATGAAACGTGAAACGGAAAAGTTTATATTTTTTCACTTAACTACAAGACAATTTATTCTAAATGCATCGTTAATGGCATTTTATTAATGTTACTTTTTACATGTTCTTGTTTTATTCGTTTTTATATCTTGCCTTACATTTGTATATTTGTAACAGATAAATTCAGAATAGATGTGGTTTCATAAATAGTTTTTCAATTCTACATGTGGGGAATATATACACCGCTTTTATTAACATTTACATATTTACAATTTATATGGGCGTATGAATAGTTTCACTGCCTATTGTAAGAATCTTAATACGCACGAACAATTACTTCTGTTAATTATTGCGAGTAATTAAATAATGAACGTATGTTAATATTCAGCTACGTGTCTCTCAAATTAAGTGAAATACAGAAGTTTTATTTTCTTGAAAATTGGTGTCAACGAATACACCAACTGGTCAGATTAGTTTCGTAAATAAATCGAAACCCTGTATCGGCACACTGTTTTTTAGGCTATTATATCACACGGAGTCTTTTAGGAAGTAGTAAAATCTTTTACACAAATTCAATGAAATACTTTCAGGTACCCAGTTTAGGGCTATGAAATTAGAATGTTCAAGAAGAGGTAAAGAAGTTTCATATTTGCAATTATTTTATGATACTGTAATAGAAGTCGGTATCCTGTGAGAAAAATCGTATTTAACGATATGAAATGAATAATACATAACGGTCTTAGGGATTTATACTGGAGAACTAAATCTTTAAAAGGAACATGTCGCTTAAACAAATTAGTTAAAAATGATATTTATTTGGGGAATATGAACAT
>NW_015373924.1:599518-629891 GCF_001272555.1 Dufourea novaeangliae
GTAAACGAAATGATCGATGGAACTTTTTCCATTCCGTCTATCTCTTTCGTGAGTATTAGCGACTACGTTGTGTTTAGTTTAAGTTATTTTGTATGAATAGCATTAATTCGTATTAATTAGAATATTAAGATAATATTAGTTCTAAGCTGAAGAACGAAGACAACCGACGAGGGAACTTAGTTTTTTATAGGTTTAGGCTCAAGAAAGAAGTCATCCGCCGAGGGATTTTAGTACCGATAGTATTACATAGTTAAGATTTAAGTTATTTATAAGGTTTATTGTGAAAGGTGGGTAGATGTAGAACTTGTGATTCCATCTACCTGCCTTGGGCCTCCACTCGCAGCAACCTCCTCGTGGTGAGGCCTGGGCAATCGGTATTATCATCGGTAAAGTACTGTAAACTGATGACAATATCGAGCTAATGGCTGCGAACTTCGAATCTATCTCATAAAACCACGTTCTATATTACATCGAACTAGGATTATTTTAGAAATCGATATGAGATTCAAAGTGTAAAAATGTCTAATACTTTGAATGTTTTAGAAAATTATTCGAAATAAAGATGTATGGAACTACTGAAAATTACTTTAGATTCCTTTTCCTTATTCTGTAAATTCTTTGATCGTATTATGAATGCTGCTGAAAATATGAACATTTTCACAGGACAATGATATAATTGGAATTTTAAAACTTTTTTAAGTGTTACAGTGATATTTCGTTATATGTTCCATAATGTTAATAAGATTGATTTCCCCGCAACATCCATAATTATTATAAATGTCAATATAACGAAATATCTTTTATGCGATGTTTGTGATGTAATAAAAATCTGTGTTTCGATTACGTTTTTGATACGTATTACTCACTTATATGTAATAATATAGAATAAAAATATACTGTTAGTCCGATATTTGAAAATATACATGCCTTCGTTGTCACTGTTAAACTGTTGTAATAACAATGGAATAATAAAATAATTTCCTCAAATGTACATAATAATACATGTACATATTCATAAAAACATATACCATGTCCCGACGGTGAACGACTCGGCTCGAGCACTTATGATCAACTAGTGTAAAACAGACAGCGATACACACCGCTCGCATCAGCATCTCGTCGGTCTTTATATTGGGTTGTGTAATAAATTCACGCGTTTTTTTGCTTATAAGATTTATTGAAGAAAACAATAATTATAACAACACGTTATAATTATTAAATATATATTGTATTTCGTTTAAATTGAGTTATTTATTATCGTTTAAATTTGTATTAATAAAAATAATAAGTTGAAGTTAAATGAAGAAATTCTCCTTTACAACTTGTATTTAATATAATTATTATATAAATAAATATAATACACGTCACAAATGTCGCGAGCTGCTTCCATAGCTTTTTGACCACGACGAAAGGCGAAATAGAGCAGATGTCGAAAATGAATTTTTTTGCCTCCTGGAACTTCTATTTCAAATGTTGTATTGATATCTTAAATCAAAAATCGAATCTAAATCTGTTTCGCTTACTGAACAATTTATATAAATTTTACAAATAGTTGTACATACAGAAACACGTACAAAATGTAGAATACAGAATAATGAAGCTCTTTTTACGCTACTCCTTTCATTTTTCAGTGATGGTTATGCAACAAAGGGTATCAATTTTCGACACTTCTGCCCTTTTTATTATATTTGTTTTTCCATTTTTCTAGGCCCCTCATCGGCCGTACTTAAACATCAAGTCGAACAACAAGGAACGAGCCACGGAGCTTTCCTCATTACAAGCCGGACAGTTTCGGACTCGTCTTTTATTTCTTCAAAGCAGAAGTTTTGATTGGACGAAAGCAAAAGGCATCCCCGAAACTACCAGGAAGCCCGTGTTTCATGGTAGCCTCAATTATTTTATCCTCACGTTCTTCATCCGCCACCGTCTTCTCCCCAAACACTAGTCTCCCCGGTGTCTCGTCGACATCCGATACCACTTACATCTCTTTCGATCGAAGGAACGTGAAATTCTTCTCAGATGCGGTTTAAATTCAACAAAAATCGAATTAACAAAGAATTATTTTGCAACGTAATTTAATTTAAATTGCATTAGTTCTTAATTAATTACACATTAAACAACATTTTTTAAATTTATTACAATTGAAGTATAATTCACCTTGCTAACACGTTGATCACCACGCGGGTTTGATATGTTTTGCTCTGAGGACACAAAAGAAGTTTTATTACTGTGTATAAGCGTATAATAACCTTAGTAATACGATTAAATAAAGCTATATCGTTGTCAAGGGCGCGAGTATATCACCGGTTGTTATGCGTGACTACTGCGTCCCTACAATGCACTCGACTATTCTTAATAATATATTGCGTGCAAAAATTTTGCACAAGTATTCTGAGAAAAAAGTCGCAATTTTTCGTACGAGAACTGCGAAAAATTGCATACAAAAAATAACGACATATTGCAAAGACTGCGATAGTCGGCCTCACTTTTATTCGAAATTGTTCAATACAGTACTTACACCGTAATATTTTATTCTTGTACAATATATGTTGCAATTAAAATTATTAATTGTAGACTAGCGTACTTTTACAATTTTATATAGCTATTTACGTTGTTCAAAATTTGTTAGTCCATGACACTCACATTATTTTAATTATTCTAAGACATATTTAGTAATGCCGATCATCGGTGACCATGGCTCCACTAAAACGACAAGCGCCAGTCATGGGTGACTATCGCGTCAATCAACATGGTAAAATCACTTGACAATACTTGCAGATTAATACAGATTGACGAAGCTAATCAAATGCAAAATGGAATATTAATGGACGACTGAATGAACTTAAACAAATTCAACCGAAGGAAATGATCAGTTCGCAAATATTTTGGTACCTACATTCAAGGCCCCATGATAGTTGGATAGGTAATTCCTCGTGAAAATTTCTACTTCATTTGTTGCCGAGGTTTGGGCTTCGGGAAAAAAATTGATTTTTGAAGTATTGAAACAATTCGCGGTTCACCGTGAAAATTTTGAAGCGGCCTCAAGTTTCAAACTTTCATGGAGCCTTTACTTTACTACTATACTTTACTGTATTCTAGTGTACAGTACTTTTACTTACTTCATGTGTGTTACATGTCCTTGTTATTGTGAGTTACAATATTTAATTCTAATTTTTCCAGAGAAGTGTATCTCATGACGAAAATAGGAATTTTCATCAATATGATTTTATTAATATCTTCTCGAATGAAATTTTTGTCTCTTTCAATGAACGTACGTTCAATTTCTATTTTATAACTATCACTTATAGTTATAGGAAACAAATATTTTCTTGGGTAATAATAAACTAAAATATACTTTCTTGAGAGCGCAACGTGTATTCTGTCTAAATTCAAACTAAAACAAGATGGCGTTGAATTTATTGTATAATAGTTGTATGACTTAAGTATTTATACATTTATCGTTGTTGCATTACTTGCTTTCAATTTATACTGCATGAACATGAAACACGTTCAAGTTTTAGCTCTCTCTATGGCATATCAATTCAATCATGACTCTAATTGAAAAATAAAAAACATTTGATCCATAACGTTATTTCTTCTGTTTCTTTTCAATTTCACTCACGTATAAGTACAGAATTCCTAAAGACTGCTTACTTTCGAATACATTATTATAAATTAATTTTCATAAAGCTGGTCCGTTCATAATCGGCATAGAAAATCTGTTTGTTGTGAAGAAAGTCTCGAAATATTTTATGGAAAACTGTACTTGGCAGATATATGATCGAGTTCTTTGAAAGTTCGGTAAAGGAGGCCATCGTAACAGCCAGCGTTACGTAAGCAAAGGTACGTAACCGAATCAAAATAGAAGTGCGAACGTAGAAATGTTGTTGCATAAGCGACGAACGGTTGAGCTCGCAACACCGACTTGAGGGCGGGGGGGTCTTTTCTAAGGATTCGTCGAGAGAAACGCAATTAAAGTTAAACGCTGCCCCACCCTCCCCTTCTCTTTTCGTTTCGCTATTTCTGTTTCTCTTCAGGCAGAACCGTCAGTCTATAAACGAAAGGTTTCCCTGGTTCCCTGTTGGGGTTGGTCGGAGGGTTAGAGAAAAGCGAATTCTCGTTCAAAGGAGCATTAATTCACGAGCGTCTCGCTGGATGCGAGATCAAACACTTTCGTCAACTAGCTCACGGTTCTTGCATGCGTATAATTGGCCTGACGACCAGCCAACATCGAAAGACACCGATAGAACACGGTACACCGAAAGGGGAAGTATCGTATTTTAGTTTCTAATTTTTATTCCAACTGCGTGGACGATATTGTTTGCATAATCGCGAATAAGTTTTAGTGCTTGGAATTTTAGCACTGTCGATGGCTGGTCATTCGTATTCGCGAAGCGACGTCGTAATGAAATTCCAACAAGGATACAGGGAAAATTTCTTTCTTTTACTCCCGTTTAGGTCTACGGCAGCCTGAAGAATTTTTAGTAGAGCTCCTAAAGTCAGTTGAAAGTGTACAAATAAATGCAAGTTCCGAGCAACTGGAAAACCTGGGGACCGAAAACGCCGAGCTGGACTGCCGTCGTCATCCCTTTTCCGCTATGGCGAAACGGAAATCTCGACGTTTAATTCACGTTTAATGTGTGCTGCCCGACTGGACTTCTTTTTTTATGTACTTTCCCTTCTCACGCCGGGTGGTATAATTAACCCGCCTCTGAAAACGGCCCGCAGGGACCAGGCGCATTTTTCGAAGGGACTCTTGTTCGGTGAAAATTCCAACTCGTCTGCACTTCTCCATCCTTGTAATTAATAGAAGTGTATGTAATAAATGAAAGCATAATTATTCAATTTTCAAAACATGTCAGAATACTGTACATTAAAAATGTAATGTTATATTACCGCTCAAAAATACCAGTGTTAAAGTTTATACTGAATGATATTAAATATTCAGAATATCAATTAAAATGCTGTAGTAATATGAAGAGAAGCACTCAGCAAAAATTGGAAGTAACATACGTAAATCAGTCTTGCGATAACGCTCGTAGGGAACAGTCGACCGGGCTCTGGACGAGTGTAAATAAACACATACAACTGTACGTGTAAACTCACAGTGACGTGATAGTACATAGTGGAATAAGTAACTCCAGTTTATAAAAGTGTATGCAGAGAAATGACCATCTAACTAAGAATGTAAGAAACAAAAACTAGCCGTTTGGCCATTATGGCCAATACGAGTCAAAGTAATATAATACGTGATGATCGGTACTCAATATCCGAGACGTCACGGAGCACTGCCACGATGCAAGCACAATACACACATTCGCCGATGCTACAATACAGAGATAACCACATAGATCCAACACACCAACAGCCCAGGGACGTACTCAACAACTAGCAGCACCATCCAAACATATAGCATTCCAATCAAACAGCACCCAAAGTGCATAAAACTTCGAATGGGCAATTATTCAATGAAATAAAAAGAAATATAATCACGGTAAGGAAAGAACCAAAAAATACCAATTATTGGTTGAACAATCCTATAAAACCAAAAATAAATTCGCCACATTAACTGACCCCAATACACATGAAAATGGTAGTATTGATATAGATGACAACGAAGAAAATTCAACAGAAAAGATAAAATCACCGAAATCATCGCCTATATTTGTCTGTGGTGTCGAATATATAAACCCACTAAAATAATTATTGGACCAAATAGCAAGAAATCAATACACACTCAAAGTGCTAAGCAACAAACAAATAAAAATACAACCAGACAGTACTGAAAAATACGCACTAATCACCTACGAATTAGAAAAAAGGGAAACTTAGTTCTATACTTACCAACACAAACAGTTGAAGAATTACAAAATTGTCATCCGAGGACTATACACAACAACAGACACAAATGACATAAAAGCAGAAATAGAACAATATAGACATGAGGTACTTCGCATAAATAATATGATAAATAATCAAACCAAAACTCCAGTACATCCGTTGGAATTAAACAGCAAGAAAAAAAAATATACAATATATGTCAAAGAAATTATTAAAAAAGTTAGCAACAAAAAAGCACCTGGCATCGATTTAATCAATGGAAAAATACTAAATGAGCTTCCGGAAAGAAGTACCAGATTCCTAACAACTCTATTTAATGCAACCCTACGTCTAAACTATTTTCCAGTCTAATGGAAAATCGTACAATTAATATTAATATTAAAAGCTGGGAAGAATCCTGATGCAGTGAACTCATACAGATCAATAAGTCTCCTCCTAGTTATGTCTAAAGTACTTGAAAGATCTATTAGTAATCGAATAAACTCTGTCATAATTGAAAAACAGCTAGTAACAAAATATCAATTTGGATTTAGATGCAAACACGGAACAACCCAGCAAATACATCACATAGTCAGATAAATAAATGAAGCCTTTGAAAAAAATAAATACTGCTCCTCAGTCTTGAGTAATATTTCGCGAGCTTTCGACAAAGTGTGGCACCAAGGTTTACTATATAAAATAAAAAAATATTTACCGTCCAACCTATACAAAATACTAAAATTGTATCTGGCAAATAGATTTTTTACAGTGAGATATAAAGAAGAACAGACAGATGTACTACCTATCAAGTCTATAGTACCACAAGGGAGTGCACTTGGCCATCTACTTTATATCTTATACACCGCAGACATGCCAGTCATTCAAAACAACCTCATTATCACCTTCGCAGATGACACAGCCATCATATCCACACACACGGATTCACAAAAAATATCTGATCATTTACAAAACAGCTTAAATAATATTCAAGAATGGTTACAAACATGGAGAATTAGAGCCAATGCACAGAAGTCAACCCATATGACTTTTACTCTCAGGAAAAGTACATGTCCTACGGTAACACTAAACACGAAAACAATACTTACAGCAGACTCCGTTAAATATCTCGGAATGTATTTGGACCGCAAACTCAACCGGAGAAAGAACATTTGGCAGAACAGGAAACAACTAGGAATGCAATTACTTAAAATATATTGGTTACTAGCACCTAAATCAAAACTATCAGTCAAGTTCAAAACTACACTGTATAAATGTATATTGAAACCAATATGGACATACGGCATAGAACTGTTCAGCATCCACATGCAACATCGAAATATTAGAACGATTCCAATCGAAAACCGTACGTATCATCACAAATGCATCATGTTTATAGATCACGAAAAGAGCTCGAAATTCCTTCGGTCAAGCCGGAAGCCACAAAATGTGCAAGGAATCATTCCCAGAAATTACTTCATCATCCTAACACACTTGCCAAGCGATTACTCAAAGAAACATCAGACTCACGCAGACTTAAACGATTCAAACCTTCAGACATAAAAAATAGATTTTAACCTTTAACTTCTTACAATATAACAATTGCATAAAAAAACCACAGAAGATATGCACCAATGGGGACATTATCTACTAATACGCACGATTGTTCACCTATGTAATGACATTTGATTATTGTTATTTCCATAACAGATTGCAAATAAACGAGGAAATTAAAAAAAAAACATAGGTATGTACATTAAGTAATATTTTTGTTGGTTGTGGATTAATATAATGAACATTGACGTATAATGTAAATGATATATATATATTTATATGAACTTATTAGAATTACATTGGTTATATTTTAAGTAGCGTAAAACATAAGGTATAAAACAAAATATACTCTATATGTTAAGGACCTGCGTCCCCCACACTTGAGTACTGCCAACTTATGGCTTAGAAATATCCTACAATTTTTATAAAATAGTCTAAGAATGTTTATATTATGATTCATGTAGATATTATAAAGATATTTAAGGTACAGGCAGAATAATAAAAATGTTTTTTTGTTGCCAATACGATACACGAAAATGTAAGTTTAAATAAAAAATTTCTCAGATATTTCACGGTTTACGCATGTGTAGATAGTACATAACCTTCGTTGTAAGAGTAGAGGGACTGTAAAGATAAAGAACCATCATAGAATTTAGGAACACTTTACTTACAATTATACTTTATTACTTTCTTGTTCTACCAATTCCCTTTTCCTATATCCAGTAGACTGGTAGCTACCGAGTCGGTGAAGAACAAGTAACAGACGAGAATCTAGTCTGGCGCCACAACCAATAGGTGGTATTTTTTCAACAAAACTTTATCCGTGATACCCCCTTAGAAGTGGTGTCGGATCGATCCTTTGGATTACGATATCGAGGACGTCCTTCCGTTGTCGTTGTTACTTTCGCGAAAGATAGAAATTGGTCGATGTTGAACGAACGGGGATGACGAAGTTGAAAAGGGCGGAGAAAAGGGGCGGGCAATGGTGAGATGCCATCGGTGTCTCGCTCTTCTGTTTCTGTTTTGCGGAAGGAGCAGCGGCTATCAAATATTTGCAGCGTCTCTAGACCACAATGCCTCGCTCGATAAAGCCGAAAGTTTGTTTACGGTTGCCGGTTATTCCTTCGTCGCATTCTCCTTCAAAGTTACCACCCCCCCTCCCTCCACCCACCCCAACGGATTCCTTCTGTCGCGGCACTTTAACTTACAACCTGCGGGAGAAATCTCTTCTTACCCTCCCACGAATTTACGGCAGTTGAATCTTCTTGATCGGCGGAAAATACTAGCATCGGCCGTTCTCTTTTTCCTCTTAAGAATGAAATCAGAAAATTGACGAGATAATTCGGAGTGGTAGAGCAGGACGCAAAAATGAAAGAAAGTTACGTAAAGGCGAATGTGAGGGATTTTTATTATACGCATGCCAGTGAAACCATCAGGGGGTATTCGAATTTTTTTAAATAATCGAAGTCCAGTGTAAACCAGGTTACATAAAACTCATGGAAAACATACGTTTTATGCGACACGGAAAAGTAGCAGCATGAACGAAGCCATGAAAACGAACTTTGGAAAGTTTTTTATCGCGAAATTCTCTCGGCTTGGTGCACCGGTAGGAATGTCATTATGACGTGACGACGGTGCACCGGTGGCACAATAACAGGTTTCTCGAGTTTCTAGCTAGGAATGAAAGTCTTTGTGTTAAATTTCATTCGTCGAAAAGCTAGAAAAGTACTTGATAGAAGGAACCGTTAGGCTATGACAAAGTTTATCATGTTTCCGAAAATACTGGACGAGATATGTTGTTTTCTCATTTTCCTGTACATCTATAGGCTGTTTCGAGTCTAAACTTTGATTCTTTAAATGAGATCAAGCTCTTCGTTATTATGTAGTTTTTAACTATAATTCTACTTTGGCGGCAAACTGTTGACTGGAAAATGTGAAAAGGAAAGGAGAGGGAGCGTTTCGTCCTGGGCCTGCTAGTGGACTCGTCAGTAAGGCTACCTAGCAGACCCTGCCTTAGACGCGGGGATATACGATGGTTGGTTAAGGACGTATATATATATGAACGAGGAAGGCTTCAGGTAGTTGCGGGAAATGTGTCAACTCGGTAGACCTCTGATGGCGAATGTCGGAGGTAGTGCCGCCACACTATTTAGTTCGTTTAATCCTTCAGTGAATGCATTGAGTCCGTTGTACTCATGCGAATATTGTTTTCCCGTTTCAGTACGCTTCACTCGTACACTGGAGGGTTACGGTACATGTAGGTACTTACAGGGCAACAAGTTGCACATTTCTGAAATCGATGATGGTAAATGGCGGAGGCTAACTCCCGTAAAACTGTTTCACACATTATGAAACCAACAATTGTCATGTAGAATTACTGGTATTACCGGAAACTGTATATTTTCGAACCCTTGTCCACTTTCTAATAGCAATCAAAAATACCTTTACGCGCAAGTCGCGTCAATTCATGTTATTAATACACTTACGAAAAGTCTTTGAGTCATATACGAAACCTGGATTCTGTTTTTTTTAAAATAAGAATGACAATGAGTGATACAAACTTCAGTAATTCAAAGCTCCTACAACCGTGACCGTCTATCAAAAGACTTCCCTTATTTGCTTTCGTACTTTATTGCGACAGCTTTGATCAACTGTCTATTGTTCCATCGTTTGTAAATGTTTGGACTACATAAGCCGTGAGGACAATAAAACTCATTGCGAATCGTAACTCACGCAATGGATAGATGTCTATTCCAACTGGTCAAGACGATTGAAACAGTTACAGAAGTTGGTAGACGTGGGTTGATCAAGCGAAAGAGAGGGGCGGCCGGTGTTTCTCCGGTGATTTGCAACTTCTTTATCGCAGTTTCGCGACGTTCGCAGAGAACACCGTGAAGAAGAGCCCGGTTGGGGGGAGGGGATGGAATGATTCAATGTGGCCTAGATGCTTCCTGGCGATTGTCCAAATCACTTCTGGTCCCGGTAGTCGTCTAACCAAGTCCGGGCCGTGGACTTGTAAGGGCTATTTGTACTTAAACGGGCCAGACGACACGCGAGACGACCGGGAAAACATTTCGTTGGGAGTGCTCTCTCGCTTGAAACAATAAACGCCCCGTCCAATCGAGCGTGGAAGATAACGAGCGAGAGCAACGGTTGGGAGAAGAAAACCGTCGGAAAGAGTTGTTTGTTAGATTCCCGGCGATCTCGTTGAATTGCAAGAACCGGCGAAGTTTCCCCAGCGCCTTTGCTTCCACGTCGAAAGATTTCCTAATAGATCTTAATAATGCACGTTCGGGATCCACATCCCCGCGTCTTCTCAACAAAGGAATATTGAGTTTTCAAGAATTACGGAAACTTTGCTATTTCAGTTTATGGGTATTTAATTGAATTTTATTTACTAAGCGAAAACTAATACGGATGGAGCATTATCTTCGCTTTGATACCACTTAAACTTATATGTTCTATTACTTAATCAGTCGTTTATTTCATTTTAATATCGATATATTGTTTTCGAGAAAACATAGTTTAAAATCCACATTTCTATTTAGAAGTTTAACTGGTAATAGGGCGTTTGTAACGGTGTTTGTATTTAATACTGATTAATAAAATTTAAAGATACCTTTGAATTGGACAAAATTATTTTTATTATTTTTTTTTGTACTTGATGTACTTGCAACAAACGCTATATGGCGCCGCCAGCCTTAAATTTGTACATACACTTACTGACAAAAGTTAAGAAACAAAACGGTCGTTTGGGAATTACTGTACATTTTGAATCTTCTGAGATACATAGATCGAAATTAAAAATAGCATGAAGAGATTACATCCCATACGTGAACGTACAATAAATTTTGTTGAATAATACTTGTATACGCACTATAATTAATTTTGAATCAGGGAAACGAAACAAAAGCTTGTGACAAAAGTTAAGAAACATAATTTGCTTGAATTATAAAAAAATCTAACAAACGCTATTAACAAACAAAATCGCTTCTAACAAAGAAAGACGATCTAGTAAGATATTGGATAACCCTTAGATTTGATGACTGCATGGCATCTGCATGGCATTGATTCGATTAATCGCAGACAAATCTCAGACGGTATTTGGGACCATATTTTGGTAATTTCTTGCATTAATTCCATTTTATTGGTAAAAGAATGGTTTCCCAATTGACGTCCAACGTTATCCGACAAATGTTCAATTGGATTCAAGTCTGGAGATTGACTTGGCCACAAATGGTAAAAAAATTTTTAAAAAAACTTGGTAAAAAAGCTTATTGTATGTTCATGTATGGAATGTAATCTCTTCATGCTATTTTTAATTTGGACCTATGTATCTCAGGAGATTCAAAATATACAGTAATTCCCAAACGACCATTTTGTTTCTTAACTTTTGCCAATAAGTGTACATACACGTAGCACATGAATGCATATTGACACTTTACTGACTGGTAGCCTATTAATAGACTTTTAAATTTCAGTGCTTATAGATAAGGAGCCTATTAATGTACACTTCGATCACGATTAAATAGCATATTGTTATGTACATACTTTCATTAGAGATTTTGCTATTTTTCATGAATGTAATTTGCTATTGTGATTCAACTGTTTCATAATAGTTCCTTGGCTGTTGATCGTTGGATCTACTAAACTTATTAAATAGCAGCCAGTATATAATGTGTTAAATTGTTACCCCCGTCAGTAACTCCGTAGGTAGTAAACTCAACTTTGCCCAAAATTGTACTTACATTTGTGCACTACATCATCGATATGTTAGCATTTGTGTGGTAAATACTATGAATTTTGTAATCCATCCATCAAACATGTACAAACACATTCTGTTTTAGAATGTTTACCTCCCATTCTTTAACGTTACAATTGTGTAAACTCTTCGTTATTCTAGACCTACCCTACCAATTTTGATTTATACTTTCGCGAAGTCTGTTTAAACGCAAATCATATTAAAACATGTAATTGTATGTTCGTAATGGTTTAAAATATTGTATACATTCAATTCAATGAGTTGAACGTTAACGACCTTCTTTACATTGTTTTATCATATACTCTTCACCGTTGTTAATTCTATATTGGAGGTGTGACTTGGCTCGTACAAGATCGATTACATACATATACTACTAACAATAAGTTTACTTCCATCTTTAAATATTATAATATATAATAAAGCGTGACTCGGTGTACCCTGATCTCTGAAGAATCTTAATCTTTTAATCTGTTCTTTACAAATCGGTCGTGTAAAATCGCATAAAACACAGCATCAGAATATGGCTGGATTGAAGAAATAAAAGTTTCCAGCTGTCTTTACGACATATAAATATCATCGCGCTGTACGCTCTACATAAATCAAAGCTCATAAAGTTTCCAGTTGGACTTCGGCGTATCGCGTCGAAATGCGTTAACGATTAAATTACAAGGTAGTAAAGTCGACGACAGTCGTAATAAAAGTAGCATTACACGTTGCATTGACGTTTATTAAACGTTGGTTCTCGATTCGTCAGCAAATTTTTCGGCCGGGCGGAACGACGGCTTGGCTAAGGAAAGGGAAAAGTACACGTCTGAAAGGAAGAAAAACGCAAAATTGCGAAATGCCAGGGTGCCAGGTCGGATGACAAACGATTTAGGCGGAAGCACGGAATACGCTTTCCGGTTTTAGGATCACCGGCAGCTTGCATTTAGCACGCTTCGACTAACTTGATTTCCACCTCATCAATCTTAGGCCACTTGGGTAGCACTGGCAATTACAATATCGGCTTGCTCGACGAGAGTTTGAGGTTGCGGCCAAAGGGGGTGGTTCTTGGCACGCTCACCCGAGCCAAAGCTTCTGGCTCAGCTCGGCGGTGCCCCACCTGCCTAGAGAACATATTCCACCTGTTGCGAGCGATCAGTCACTTGAGCCGTGGATTTGTTTAAATCTTGATAACGTGGACCTCGTATCAGGTTAATTTCAATTCTACGGAGAATCAGGAAGGAATATGGGGGCCTCTTCAGTCGATTAGCAGGCACTTCAATTCGATTGAATGGATTACATGCGGTCGCTCAATAATCGAATGTGAATGGTGCTGCTGAAATATTTGTGGAAATTCTACATATATCTAATCCACTCCTCTTATCACATAAGTCGATTACGAAGTTGTATAATACTCTGGACAATTCTAGAGAAAGAATGATCTTTCAGTAGATGATACGTTAAAATACAGTAACATACTTAACAGAAATCTTCTATTATAATCGGTTTAAAAATTTCTGTTCAGGCTTAGGGTTTTTAATATGTAGATAATATTGCTAGCTCTGTAATCAGGATGCTACAAGAAAAATTATACTTGTACGATCTAATGCATGACATTGTGTCAAACATACAGCACTGTTATGTTAGAAAATTAATATAAAATAATATCAATACTTTTTTTCCGTATAACCTTACACAAAGATGAAATGAAAATTTTCAGTCAAGCGAATGTCGTACGAAATATTGCTAAATTTGCACATATTTTAACTGAGTTGACATGTCTGCTCTTCTCTTGCTGCTTCTAGTTATTGAAAGCTCCAATGACAATTGATAGAACGTGTATGAGATTAATTTTTAGAGTCGATTTTCTCGTAAACAATGCTTCATACGGAAAAAATATTCTTTAATATAGACTTACTTTTGCACGTGGTATCAGCTCATACACATGTTACCAGCAATGACGCATCTTGTATAGTATTTAATCTCTAAAAAACATCTGTGGAAAAATTCCTTCAATATTTTTCCTCGAAATTGAAACTTAGTTGATAATAATTCAATAGTCATACTCAATGTTTTCTTTTAAAATAAATAAATATTGAAACATGAAAGTTGTAGCTTAAAAACAATAGTTTCATTTCACAAAGGTGAAAATATAAAACTAGCGACTTAAAACTGAAATGTTATCGTTAAATGGAAGTAATAAAAGATAGTTGAAATTCAATCAAAAACTGGAAATATATTGACTAGGCAGACAAAAAGTCGCGATTTAAGATTTCACTGATGTTATGTGCTTCACTGCGATGTGTGGTTAAAAAACAAGTTATTTCCAAAATAAAGTCCCAAAATCCAAAAACATAGTCCATTTGTTGAATTTTCAAAAATTGCAAAAGTATTGATTAGGGACTATTTTTGAAATGAGTTAACGTCATCAGTAGGAGTTGGGCCAAAGAACGTGCATTACAAAAGAAAATATAAACGATCTCAATTTTGTGTCATAAGATTTAAAAATCTTTGTCAGCGCAGAAAAACCGAATGGATTAAAGGGTTAATTGTACGAAGCAAGATCTGGTCTCGTTCGTGTTTTACAGGAACGCTTATCCAGAGCTTCGAGGCGGAAGATGACCGTTGAAATTTATGGGGCCGTTAAAGCATCCCCTTTGGTCTCGTAAGCTTCTGCCCTACCACGTTCTTTTTTATGACTTCTACGTTAACACGTTTACCACTACATAGATCGTTTTATCACATCATGCGAAACTATTTGCGAAATTCCTCAAATCTCTGTGCACTCCAGTTACTGACATTGAATTATGACTTTTAACGTATCAAGCATTTAGCGTCGTTGTTTATTCAACACAGACACTAATCCATCATGCTATTTAAACGGACAATATCCTAAACTTGCACTCTCGTCCATAAGTCATCAAACACTTATGCTACCACACATGGAATAAGAAAGAGTTAGAATTAAAAAGTTACTCAAAATTATGAAATAAACGAATTCCTTTTAATTTTACACAATCTAGAGAAAATATAAATTATGTTGAGCATTCATTCAGAAATATTGGTTTTAAAAATACAGAACAATGTCTACAATATCGAAGGCTTAAAAATGGCATCAAAAACAAAGTTGCGCCCATAAATATACTTCTTCCTTCTGAAAGTATACATTTTTCTCCCTTGTTTTTGCTTACCATTTAAAACGACTAAAATTGTTTCACGTGATCAAAATAAGCGAAGTACTACATTCACTACATTATCATGAATTAGTTATACTAATTTATTATGCGCAAATACAAATGTATCTTATTATGACGCTACAACAATGATATCACGTATCATTTTGAACGTAACTAGGCCATACAATAACCCGTACAAGTATTTTCGTAACATGTAAAATTACTTGGAATTGTACATACCCGTGCGCTTTTGAAATTCTAGTATTGCTTTCATAGTACCAGAGGGTCTACGAAAATTAATGAGTCTTCTGAAAACTCGGTAGTATGATTAACTATACAGAGTGTCTCAGCTAACTTGATCACCTCAAATAATGGATTAAACGGTATATTTCATGAAAACTTTGAGGCGTAAAACTTAAATGGCATCAAGGGGCACATCTTATAAGATACGTGCTTTTTTGGAGGTTGCAAGAATTTCAGAGATTTCAAGGTCACCTTGATTTTTTTTAACGAAATGACACTATTGTTTGTACCATAAACCGATAGACTATCAAATTGCGAGTAAAAATGTGTTCACATTCATACGTCCTAAACCTAGTAGTTAACGAGATATTTACAAAATAATTTTTCATGCGTATTTACTATTTGGAAGCTACAGGTGCTCGAACTGATGCCCCTAAACTTCAATATAGCGACTTCATTACAGTGATTGTTTTGGAAATATCTCGTTAACTATTAGGTTTAGGACGTATGAAGGTCACTACGTTTTTTCTAAGAATTTGATACTCTATCGACCTAGATGGTACAGAAAATAGGTCACTCCGTTAAAAGAAATCAAAGTGGCCTTGAAATCTCTCAAATGTATCCATCCACAAAGAAAGCACGTACCTTAAAAGATGTGCCCCTTGAAGTCATTTAAGTTCCACTCCTCAAAATTTTCATTTTATATCATTACTCGAGGTAATCGAATTGGCTGGGACATAACTTCTTCTGCTTCCGATATACACCGACTAGTTTGCACCTGGAACAATCTGCCGGAGTTTAGTCCAGGCAACTGTTTCGGGTCTGGTTCATACTCCACACTCCAATTAGTTACTGGCATTGCCAGGCTTCCTTCTAATTAACAAAGTTTCGTTTATTAACGACGAGAAGAAGAGGAATAGATGAGGAGATTGCGAACGATTAGACTTCTTGGAACTATAACAGTTAGTCTAGCGTAATTGGTCGCGTCAAAGCCAAATTGTGCTTTAATCAGTCAATTATCGATAACAAATGACAACAACGAAGATGTATAATACTTAATGTTTGCAGGTATGAAAAAAAATAATACTTCATTTGTAGACAGCTTTGTAATTCAACTTATAACGTGTACATATTTTAGTTATAAGATGTATACATATAACTTGTTACGCTGCTTTTTGCCAGCGTAATGCGACCGCTCCAAACTCGAGCGAGGAGCGTATTACCGATAGAACCGGACTGCCCGCTGTCGCGCAGACCATCGTTCACCACACGCACTCGCAGGCACACGAGCGCCCCTAGAGGAATCCCGAGAAATAGCGAACATTTGAATAGCGACTAACCACGTCTCTTTCCACGCCGAGCATCTGCGCATAATTCCAGGGCCGTAGCGAGCGTTAGGCGACACCTGACTCCGGCACCGTCTTCTCCACCCTGACCAGGAGCCGCCATTGGTTATTGAAAATCGGCCAATCATTGGGATCATTGAAATAAGGGCCTCCCGTCCTACGAGAGGACCACACCGCCAAACAACGGTGGAGGAGCCGACCTCGTAAGGCGACCGGTTGACTGCGGAGTCGGCGAACATCTGCACCAACGGACTCGGAACATGTTGGCAATGACCGGCGCCTCTCTCTGCACAGGAGTCCCAACGGAGGTGGTTGTGGGAAAGATCCATCATCGGGGAGTACAGGCGCGTCTCGGGGACCGAATCCCGTACTCCAACCCGGCTCCAGGGGAGCCGGAAATATTGGCGGAGAAACCCTAAGGGCCCGAGGAGCCTCCGGAGACGCGGCGTACCTGAAGACCGGCGGATACTCCAGGGAAGATTCGCTGCGGGGGCACGCGGAACGGAACGGTAGAAAAAGGGGAAAGGGGTACTGCCGAACGTTACGGCCGATTACCGAAAGCCGCAAAAAATCATTCGGTTGCAAGCAAGTCGCGGAAATAGATCTGTGTAGAGCACGTGTGTGAGCGATCGCGAGAGTGAGGATTTGCGAGCGACGCCTGAGCAATATCTAATAGCGATAAGCCATCTATTCAATCTCGGGTGACTCTGTAGTTGATTGCGGTGAAGTCGTGTTAAAAGAACATTGTACAACCTCCCACCGCCTGTAATAAAATTCACACTCATCGCTCATCATTCGTACTTGTTCAATTTGGAATTGCCGTGAGTGAGAGTGTGTTCGCAGCAACGAGACTACTCTAGAAAACTGCAGGACAAAAAGAAGAATATCGTTGATGCTCGGCGGAAAGGTACAAAGTGCGCCGCCCTGTTCAACGATTCTACGCCGGTAGTGTGGCGTAATGCGGTTGACATCCTGATGAAAAAAGCAGCCCTCTCTAGTCCCAATAAAGACGCTGAGATAAATACCACGAGGGTGGAACGAACTCCGTCGCGGCGTGCCTCTGGTGTGACAGAGGCAAAAAAAGGTAAGGACATGTCACGGGTACCGAGTTGTACTCCGTCGAACAGCAGCGATAAGCTCAACAAAAATACTTCTACCTCTACCTGCCCAAAAAAACGAATCAAAAATGATTCTCTGTGCACAAAGATGGACACAGAACCGTCTGTGCCTAGCAGCAATAGATTCGATGTATTTAGCTCGTTTATGGCTGCTGATCAGGAACTTGAGTGTAATGCAATGCCGGGTGACACTAACATAACCTCAAAGACTGTAGAGACCTCCGCCGATTTGCATCTCTAATTTTGATGGGAATATTCCTAAGCTAGTAAAAGTTCTGGAGGCAGAATGTTTGAAAAACTTCCGTACTAAATACCTAGGGAACAGAGTTCGATTGCAATTTAATGAGGTCGCCTCAGTCAAAAAAGTACTGAAAGAAACTGATACCTGGGAACATGCCATTTCATACTTTTAGCCCCAATCACTAGAATGTATTGGCGGTAGTTTTTTAATTAGTACTAATGGGCTTAATTTAATTGCATGCTCCCATTTGATTAACAAAAACTCAAAATCCTTGTACTGCCTGTACAATGGCATTCTGTCTAACGGGTCAATACACTAAACGCGGTTAAAAAAATCAATTTTCTGTTCCAAACTCGGGTGTATTAGGAGAAGTTCTTATCCCATAAACCCTAGAACCATGCCTCCAAACGCGTAAAATGCGTCGGTACCTATTTCAAAAAAGAGTGCATAAAAACCATGGACTCCCCTGCAACATGTGTAAACTGTAAAAACAACCACACAGTAAATTTCAGTTAATATCCCTAACTCTTAACATACTTGGAAAAGAATGCAAAAGCAATACCCCCTGTTACAAGAACCAGATTCTACTCCGGTACCACAGGAAAAGTCTATACTTACGACTCAAGTTCCATTAGTCAATCCAGCTGTTACCTACACGGATGCTCTTAACAAGGACAGGCAGCCTTCTGCGCTCAAAATTCAACCGACTCAATCTTCAATTGAGGAAACCCTGAATATTTTTAAGGAAATTCACCTGATTTGTGATTAAAATGCCATGTTGCAGGCAATCCGTGAACTTCTCCTCAGATTGCGAAACTGCAAATCCAAGTTTGAACAGATTCAGGATTTTCTCTCAGTTGCGCAAGCTCTGGATTAAATGGGCCACTTCCACAAAACCATGCTTTGGAACGCTGGTTCGGTGATCACCAAGAGAAATGAGCTCAGCCTTGTCCTTCAGAGGATAAGTGTACACATAATCTTGATTACTGAAACTTGGTTATCCTCGAACAAGAGCTTCAATGTCCCTGGCTATCAGGTTATAAGGTCAGATAGGTTATATAGAATTGGAGGTGAGGTTGCTCTAGTTATACATAATTCCATTGTATTTCAAGTAATTTATCCAAACCATACCTTCAACTGTGACTTTACTGCCGTCAAACTGTCAAATCCCTCGTTATTCCTGCGGGTAGTGTACAATCCTCCACAGCACACCCTTAGTAAATCGGAGCTAGACGCACTCGCTGGAATTGGGACAACACTTATAATACAGTGGACTTCCATGCCCGATACACATCATGGACTAATATTAGAAATAACAGAAGTTGTACTCTACTATTTAACCATTCACTTAGAAACACCTACAGAATCATGCACCCAACAGATTACACCTACAATAGTGGCAAGAGACGAAGTAATCCCTCCACAGTAGATATATTCATTGTTAAACACCATAAAGATTTTGAATGTCTCGTCACTGAGAATTTCACCACCCAGCATAGACCAGTCATTTTAAATTCTTCTCAGAATGAACGACAACACCCTAATTGGGTACAATCAGTCAACTGGGAGGATTATCAAAAATTCACTGTGAAATGTAGTTTAGTTACCAAATTTGCTAGTGCACCGGAAATAGACTTATAAATACTCTAAACTAATTCCTAATAGCCTGCTATAGGAAGGCGACCTCATATGCCCCTCCCGACACACATTCTGTCGATCTCTTTCAGAACGGTCTCCTGAAGAAATATATTAAGAAACGTAGGTGACTGAGAAAGCAGTGGCAACGCACAAGGCTTGGTTACTTCAACGATACTGCCAAACAGCTAACCAAAGAAATCAGTAATAGACTCCTTAACTTGAAAAGGGAAGCCTGGAACAACCGTACAAAATCCCCAAATAAAACAGAACATTCTGGAGGAACTATAAAATACTTACCAACCGAAAATTCACCATTCCCCCAATCAACTTAGGTGCACAGATAGTAATGACGGACAGAGATAAGGCAAATGCTTTTTGCAAAACTTTTCCGCAGTCCATGACCGTGTACATAACATCGTCTCCCTACATGACCACATCACTGACTTTATAAACAGAATCAGGGACATCTCATCTCCTTTCCCTAAGCAACAGTTATATGCCCCATTACAAGAGGTATTTCACCATCAGAAGATTACGTAACAATAATGGTGAAACACTCATTATAATATATCTCAAAATGAAACTACAACTATATTACGTTTTTAACGAAACTTCTGTTTCGGGTATAATTAAATCTAGTACATTATGTTGTGCCATAATTCAAACTCACTATGCAGGACTGTATTGAAAGCCGTGCCATTAGGCACTAGGTAGTACATGGTCACGTTTATTTAACGAAATTCCAAGAACTTTGAAATATTTCATCTCGCACTACTCGGTAACAGTTATTTAATCGATCATGTATTGCATTACTAATTGAAACATTAATACATAATTGCCTATACGCGATGTACGAAATTTAATCGAATTTCGTGGAATGTCCATTAGCCTTGTTCCCTACAAAATGCTCTGATCAATTTGGCGACGAGTAGGGATAATTAAGTTTGACGAAAACTCTACTTACTAGGAAAGCAGGCCCTGCGAGGGGGGTACCTTTAATGCCGGCAGTTGTTACCTGGAACCCTCGATAATCAACTATAATGCCAAACTCGGTCAAGTTTGAGAAAACTTGTTCTTCTAATTGTAAGAGGTAACGTGATTAGGAAATTTATTGTTCGTTTACGGGGTGAAGTTGTCTCTCTCCTATCTCACTAGAAGCGATTGCGATGGATCACTAATAGCGGTAATAATATGGCGATGGAATTAGAGAACTTTTTATAACACGTTCCGTGATTCTCGTCGAGTTACGAATTAGGGTTGACGCTCACTTGAACTACTGCACGGATGGTATTATTAATTTTATTTAAAACTGTAGGGTAAAGTGCTTACTCCGTGATACTTTTTCATTCGACCGTAACATGAAGCTGCCAAGCCCAATTTAATTCAACCAAAAAGTAACAATCAGTGTTAATATTCTACTTTATGTTACGGTGAAAAATCAGTCCGTTAAAGTTAGTGTGAGTAGTTAAATTTTTTGTTCAATTATTTATTATACCATTGCCATGGCAAGATCATAAACTGGGTACGAATTGGCTCTTAAGGAATTAATAAAATAGAACAATATTGTAGGCATTCAACCGTTAGACAGATCGATGAAAACACTGTTTCGCGTGTTTCGTCGGGTCGAATGTGAATTGCAATAAAATATAACGGTCGCCGTCTTGGACAGGGTGAGACGTCCGCGAGGTGAGGGGTCGATTTTCGGTTGAATCGAGAGTCACCTCGAGCGATGTTGACGTTCGGTTTCCGTTAGAAATCAATCGATCTTTGTTGGAATACGTCGAACAGTCGGTCTGCGTCCGCTATCTTTTGTTTTACCTTCAATAAAGTTTCCCCTTATTTTCCTAAGTATACGGCCTCCTACAATATCATTTATTTTCAGTTTCATTTTGTAATAAATGCGTGAAACGTGTTTCTTGAATCTGAATATAGGTGTAGTACCCATGAATTAACAAATTATAATACAAACAGATTAGTCATACAAATTTTAAACACCAATGGGTATGAGTACATTTTGTATATTTATTATACATAGACAGTATTGCAATGGGTTTTTATGTCTACATCTCTTTCTATTACTAATAGTTATGATTATAATCTTTTTATTTCTAATTCTTACTGTACGAATATTTTGAACCCTCACTGCAAATATTCATATTACTATCTGTGTTCATGTGACATTTTTTACTGAATGGTTTTTCAAACAATCTATCAGAGGAATTTGCACTCGGTTTGAATTACCTTGCATAATCTTACAATAGAATCGCAGATTTGATAGCATGTATTATAATAGTGTCAAGAAAGTAATGGTGCTTCCTCAAAGACTTAACATGATGATTAGAATTGAAGTTTCCAATATATTCGATAAATTAACGGTCTGTACTTTTAATCGTATCGTAAACTTTTCCATATACTCTAAACCGATAATCTGTTTTACAATTCCCATTGGTACGTTCTATGTAAAAAATCGGCGATAGTAAAACTAGTACATAAATAAAGGAGATTTAAAAAAAAAAATTGGTACGTTCGTCTTTGGGGAACAGGACATCAAACGTTTGCAACCTACGTTTGAATTCAGAAAGTAAATATTTGGTTCGATCTCTGAAACGGCGGTCTCCAAGCCAAACATTTGAAAATAATTGTCTAAGAACGGAGCAAAGTTTAAGGCTTTCTACAATTTCTTCTGGATCTTTAGACGACATCGTAAGACGTACACCGCCCCTATACTATTTACGAAGTAGTTCGTAACGTCTTTTTTTTTTATGACGTTGCTTTTCTTGTACTTGCAATATACTGATGTGCACTCTTACTATTGTGCAGCGGGGATCCCTGTTATATAACACAAAACACATTTCCAGGACAAAGTATAGGGAGAAACGAGCGCAGCAATAAAACAATATCACGTTTGAAAGAGCAAATAAATTTATAGGCAATCTCGTCAATATCCATTAACGGATTTCTGTGGATCTTTTCGAGGGCCTGAAACACGTCGAAGTATACAGTGATGTCCTATGGTTCGGCGAAGGGAACGCAAAAAATTGGAAGTCGCTCTACGAGCACGTAGCATAAAGTCGTAAAACTGGGCTTAAAATGAATCGTAACAGAAGATCTTTCGTCTATTTTTTTTCGCGTTCATAATTGGACTTGTTTCGCCGGAGATAAAAATTGAGCTTGTAATAAGAAAAGTCGGGAGCCACCGGCTTAACATTCCCTCGACAGCTACCTGGCTTCTCCAGTTAATGCCGTCACTTTTATTGAAAATATTCTGGCTGCCTGATTAACTAATAAAAAAAGTACACACGGTGTAGGCCTCTGGAGGAGTGAACGATAAATACTGGGAAGTTTTGCAACAAGAAATTGTAGGCTCATCTTAACGAGACAATAAAAATCCTGTGGCTTAAGTTCAGGCATTACACAACACGGCCAGATGACGCTCAAGTAGTTTGTTTTGTTCACACCAAATTGAAGTACAAGTTTCTTCTTTCCATACGCATGTGGTACAAAATACTTGAGTTTGGGTACTTTCAAAATGTCCGTTCATGAATTAGAGTGGGAAAATTTATTTAATGTAGGCAACTCCTTTTAGTGCGAGATTAAATTCATAAATTGTATATTGCAGAAGTTATATCGTAAAATCGAAGTAAGGAAACATGTCTATTGAAGGTTCTCCATGGGGAAGGTTATTCTACTGTGCGATTAAATGTAACTAATGCATTTATTAAACCAAGTGACTACAATTACATGATATAAAAATATGATTATACTAAAACAATAGCAATTGAAGTAGGTAGAACTATCACTGAAAGTAAAAACAAATAACTCTCTCTATCTGTCCCTCTCCCTCTCCCTCTCCCTCTCCCTCTCTCTCTACGACACGATAACTTTGTAGTGCGACTCTGTCACAATAACCCTGTTCTTTACCCATGACTCCTTTTTTACAGAAAAAGTCTTGCGTCGTTTTCCCTTACTCTCACTGCAACCGTGGTCGCCCAAACGTCGCTAAGACATCGGCGCAGCAGGCCGCTCGTTGTCGAGGATTCACCGATGGGCCTGGCTTCCGTCTTTGTCAACCCTCGCTTTCTTTTTTATTACCCTCTTCCTGTTCTTGCAGCTATGCTCTCTTAAAACTAACTCCAGGTTCACCTGATATCACGATACTACATATACAGGGTGTCTCAGTTAACTTGATCACATCGAATAGTGACTTGACTTAACGGTACAGTTAATAAAAATGTTGAGGCGTAAAACTTAAATGGCATTAAGGGGCACATCTTATAAGGTACGTGCTTTTTGGGGGGGTGCAGGCATTTCAGATATTTCAAGATCACCTTGATTTTTTTTAACGGAATGATTTCTTTCTTGGGCCATATATCGATAGAGTTAAATTCTGAGTAAAAATGGGCGGCATAATTTGATGTAACAATTTTTTTTTAAGTGTATACGTAGAGCAATATTTTTTATTACGTTAGTCGATCCAGATTGTAATTCTATATAAAAAAGTATTAACCTATTCATATAAAAGAACTATTACTATAAGATATATTTGCATATTGATATATATACAACCAAACTTGACCTGCATATCTCTGAAAATAATAATGTTAAAAATATTCGCCATAGCCTGGTAATAGCCCCCTCGTGCTATTCAATTTAATGTTGGTAAACAGGTTTCTCGTATTTGAAATAGCTTAGCATATAATAGACTTATATGCTGTTAGCGAGGACACCCTGTATGTAAGTGAAATCACTGTGATAACACCCAATGCAATAATTTGGACGAAAATTGCTACAGATGAAATTTGTACGGTTCGAACGGGACCACATAGTGATTATTATATTTATTATTTAATTTCTTTTCATCATTAGCATTTTTTGAAATTTGAAGGACGCCTTCAATTTTTTAAATAGAAGTCAAATTTTATTTTAATAACGAATGTTATGGAAAATAGTATAACAAATTCAGTGATATGTATTACGATGATCATTAGATAAGTTTTAAAGAAATTCTACCAACTGATGTATCCACAACTGGTTTTACAGATGTTTGACTGTTTGGGAATCTTTACAATAACATAAACAAAAGACTACCGTTTTGTAAATATCTTTTATTCTAGATTCTAGATGATGATTTTACATGTGTTAAAGTTATAAAAGTTTAGGTAAGATATTCAAAGTATTATTCTTGGACGTAAATACACTTTCGAATTCTTTATTGAAAACTATCTCGATGAATAATCCACTATGTGGTCGTGGTCGAGCTATGCATATTTCGGCAGTAACAATTTTCGTCTAAGTTAATATTTTCGGAATTATCGCAGTGGTTCCACTTATGCCACTTCGAATAATTATTAATATTAAAATATCTCTTAAAATTATCGATTTTTCGTATGAACAGGTTAATATTTTTTGTGCAGAATTACGACCTGGATTGACTGACGTAATAAAAAATATACAGTTCCATTTAAAAAAACAAACCTGACCTTCATGTCATCTACGCATCCACTTACAAAAAAACTAATGACGTAATATTATCTCCCGCTTACAACCATTCAACTTTTATCTGAAACATTTTTCACTAAAATTATTACTTACGCAGTAATCGAAGTGGTTCAAATTACGTGTTCCACCCTGTATATTCGAGTCTTTATGATAAAAGCTTCAGATAAAAAATATTCATAACACTTTTAATTTATTGGTGTATAAAGAATCACCTGCTATCCGCATGTACCATACTTTCAGCAGCAATCTGTATATTTTTCATAACATTACCAAGCCTGAGAGAATTATTACACGGTTTGATAGAAATAAATTGTCTTTTTATTTGATTAGTTCATGTAATACCAAAATAAGCTGCTACTTCATCAGTTATTATTGACTGTCATATTTGATGGGATATAAATATCTTCTTACAATATTAGTTATTACCGGAACCACAAAATCCAAAATATTGTAGAATTTCGACGCTATTAAAAAAAAAATCTTTCATTGTATCCGTTAACTCGTGGTCGGTGGTAAAATAAATCTATAACTTTTTTTTGTTTCCGTACTCGTCGTTGCTAGTTCGTACGTAACAGCCAGCCCCTGTATTCGTCTTTTTCTACGGCAGACCTTGGTTATTGGTAGCGTGCCGGTATCTCAGCACAAGCTACGCCATCGTTGCTCTGCTGTGGTGATATACAGCATAAAATAGCGAGAGAAATACTATCTTCACTGTCTAAATGGCTGCCGATAAAACAGCCCGGGTTTACCGCGGACGAGATTGTATTTATCATCTAGCAATGCCAGCCAGCAACGCACACGTTATGTACCTTACGGAGCAGTTATCTAAGATACGTCCGTTTATCTTCGAAGAAAAATGGATTATGTCTTTTTAGAGTGCTGAAACAAAATAAAGGGAAAGATCCTGCGATCTCCTCCGGCAACATATCTGATGAAAAAAACAGGGATCCCTCATGGTAAGATGAGCAATAATAATATAGATACTTGTTTCAATGACAAAAGTATTAGGGTTCGTTCGGAAATTAATGTCCAGTCACCATTCGTGTCCGTAGTGTTGTAATTCTGTATAGTTTATATAGATGTTTCAAAATATTGTCGACGATTATTTCTTTTAATTCTGCAAACTATAATGCTCATCTTTCAGAAAAAATTAAACAAATTTTTCGACAACATTTCGACCCCTTACTTGATCATACGATCATTTGAGTTTGCGTAGGTATTCGCACGTAGTGTGCCAACTATGAAAAGAACTAACTCGAAGGATCACCCTTCTTTAGTAAAAGGATAAACCAATACAGTAAATCCTCGATCAGTGTTCGAAGGCTCCTCGGCACAGAACATTAAATATTTCATACACTAATGGCCATATGCGGCTGAAACAACTATCATTGGCTTCAGAATCCCAAGCTCTATCACTGTGATAAACCTTATTAAAAAGTCAGCGTTACATCTGGGAACCTCTGCTTGACAGTAGCAAGGAGCCTTCGAACACTCATAGACAGTTTACTGTAATGTGTTAATTTTAAGCAGGTTGTTGAAAATGCAACACTTGAGCTACGAATTGAGATCACGATGATTATGAACCTCAACTGAACAAAATTCTAGCTAAACAAATGTCTATTTTCATATCTTCATATGTCTATACGAATGTGTGTCTTCTACTTAATAAGGCATGTGTCTTAACTTGTGTGTGTGATCAAAAATCTAATTATGTTCATTCATAATTTTCATTACCGACCACAGTACCCTAAAGCGGAAGTGGACAGTAGATGCGAAGGTTATACCGAATGAGGCTTAATGCCTGCACATCTGACAGAACATTCACCGCGTTTGCTTCTTCAGGGTTTATGATACGTTCATTGGTACAGTGGATACCTGGTCGAATCTCCAGGAAACACACGTGAGCATCAAACTTTTGGCAATCATAACCTATCTTGAACAATTTATTGGTCTGCTCACAGTGCTTCCTTTATTTCCAAAAGTAGCAGACTTCCAAGTATTAGTATCATATACCGACACGGAAAGAAATCTTGACACTAAGCTTAATCTGATGAAATGACGATTTACTTCCCAACAATCTAATAAAACTTGGCTAATAGTTTAACATAAGAATATAATAAACCTATTCTATAGATTTTGTTGATTTATTTAACGTTCATAATCATTGTGAAGTATAATTGCCCTATACTGTTAAACAACTGCTAAATTACATTTATACAGATAATTTTTGGAATTTAACTTGTAAGATCTTCAAACGGAATAAATAGATATTACATGAACGTTTCAGTCGTGGAAGAGAATACGTGGGAGCTTATTACAAAATTCAACAGGAAACCCTAGCATATGCGGCTTTATTTTGTACTGTATGGTAGAAATGTTTGTGGTCATGTGTTGAGGAAAATGCCGGGCACGACCATCCATCGGCGATCTAAGAAGGATGGTATGCTTGAACGGGCACATGCACGATCAAACCTTTCATTCCACGTACGAAGAATAGATCTAAAAGCTCTATTAAATCGTGATGTGTGGGGGTAACTCGATTTGTAGCAGACAGTTTAAACCCATGACATGATTCCCTTCTGCCGGAGTTACGGTCTTCTCTCTATAAGTTGCTCTATAAGAAGCTGTGCGTAAAAGAATGTACATGTAAGATCGGTAAGTACTACACTTTACTTAGATTCTAAATTACCGACCTATACATATAAGATTATATCATGGACGTAGCTAGGTTATCAGTTGGGGGGGGCAAAAATATTAAGGGGTCATGCTCAGTCAGGAGGCCGAAAAAAGAGTGTTCTTTGGGAATTTTTTTCTCAAAAACTATAAGACCTTTTTCAAAAAATGTGTTCTGGTTTCAAAGATTGCTGTTTTTAGATTAGAAGGTACTTTTTTCATTTAAATATATTTATTAGTAAATAAATGGTGAGCGATCTCACGGATGTCTCCACAAAAAGTGGTATGCCGTGATCACTGTACCTTCGTAACGGTTCATTTGAAATTAAAAATTCAGTAAGATTTATGTAATGCAAGAACCAATCTTGTCCCTGAACGTGGGGTTTTTCGAAATATTGATTAGGAAGAAAATGGCGGACATATTCCTAAAACAGTGCGATTTGCACCTAAAAATCACTCGTTTTTGGTCAATTAAAATAAAAGTATGGAACGAACAAAAAGAACCTTCGTTCAAGGACATTTTTTTCTGGTTTGAAATAAGGCGCAAAAGGTTTCATGTAATTCGACACAGTAGTCTTCGAGAAATATTGATCACCGATTGGAAAATGTAGTTTCGAGAAAAACGCGTTTTAAGTTTCAAGTCAAGCTTACACTTATATAAAATGTTCATTTTTTAACGCCTGTGACTCTGTCATTTTTAATTGGATTACCTTGAAACTTGCACCGAATATTCTCGAGATGTTGTACTTAAAGAAAATGTAGAAAGTGAAAAATCGATTTTTTGAAAATTTCTGACTGAACATGACCCCTTAACACAACTGCCACAGTGAAAAAGACTATACATAGCCAGACACACTTTATTTTGTTTTTAGTCACATATCGTTGAAAATGTATGCGGTTTTTTAATGGGGGCTGTTGGTCATGTTTCAAATTATACTGCAGTATTATATATTGCGCAAAAAATTTGTAACTTTTGAAAGGGAAGGGAGAGGGGGCAAAATCCAATTTTTTCTTGTACGGTGGGGCAAAAGTCACTTTTTTCCGTCCAGGGTGGGGGGCAAGTCCTTCGTGATCCGGTAAGAAAAGTGATGCTATATTAACAATTATTAAGAATTCAAAAGAGGCGAGAGTCTGCAACGGGGCAGTACGTATTCGATTTCTTAAACAAAGTCGAACAATTGAAAGAGGCAAAATGTGTCACCCCAGAAGAATCATTGTCGATAATGTTATTAAGCTCCTTACTGGACGAATTCAAAAACTTTACCATAGCGATGGAACTGTGTGACGAAATACCGATAATAGGAGCGCGACGAAATGTCTTGCTGGCATTACGCCGATTGAGGCGTGGACAGAACGAAAACCATATGTTGGATTCTTTAGAACATTTGGCAGTAAGGTTATCGCATTAAATAAAGATCGTAGGATTGGCAAATTCCAACCAAAAAGCGGCGAGTATCTATTGGTACGATATTCAAATGAGAGGAAAGCATATAGACTACTATGGAAGCCAGGTACCAAAACTGTAATTATGGCTCGCGGTGTAAAATTTGTTGAAAACAGAGATTCCTCAAGTATCGTCAAAAGAAGCATTCTTCTTGCCTAAATCGGTTCCAACACCATCAGAAGAAAAACCAATTTTAAAACGAAAAGTTTTCAACGGCTTAAACGAAGCTTCGATGGCCACAATCTCTGGATATGTGGATATCCCGAAATAGACGACATACTTAATAAAAAAACAATTTATTTAATGAGGTCACTTAAACAACACATCAAAATCTGTTCGCCCTAAGAAAACATCAATATGTCAAAGCAGGTGGTGAGTACGTAACGTAACATTAATGGTATCTCTAATACAAATAATACAGTAAAAGGTGTTTGTCCAAAAACATTTATCTGGTACTGTGGATATAAAAACTGTTTTGTAGCCGCATAAAATTATAACAATATATCCTCACACTTCAATTTCTAATATTTCTGTCTGCCTGCACGAAGTCAAAGGGACCATAAGATCACTAAGTAGAAGTATACGAACATAATGCAGTATCTTCGTCATTTTTATAACGTATTCTGACCTCATCGCGACGTACAGGACACGGGGGGTGGGGGTGGCACTGTCACCGAGGGATATGAAAACTCCGAGGGCAAGTGGTAGGAGCAATACTATCGTGACTCCCAGATGGCGTTAATATAGTAGACCCTTTCTTGAACGCAGACACACAAACAAACACACACACGAGCACAAACGCAAACGCACACACACGCCGCAGGGGAGTTTGTCACACCTACGCGGCGCGTCCCCAGGTGAAGGATCGGGAAGTGATCGG
>NW_015373924.1:630624-630965 GCF_001272555.1 Dufourea novaeangliae
GGGGTCGCGAGCCACATGCGGCTCTTTGGATGTGAAGCTGCGGCTCTTTAGTTCCATACGCAAATATTATTTATTTTATAAAAAAAAAAATATTTAAAAATCGTTCTGAATCGATTAACGAGGATTAGGCACCGATTCTATCTCTCAGCCATTTGTACTCGCTTTTCACCACACCCTTCCCCCGTGACACGCGTCGTCACTGTCGTCAGTCCGTCGGAAGCTCTCGAATGACGCCGTCGTCGGATGTTCTATGTAGGTTTTAATTCGCTTTCGACGCAAGACAATTTGGCGTCTTCACCAGTGCTTTGGCTGTGACGTATAGTTTGTTGTTTCAAGTAAAA
>NW_015373924.1:632857-639457 GCF_001272555.1 Dufourea novaeangliae
TTCAGTAAAAAAAAGAGTGCATCTATCACAATAACTAAGGAAGGGTAGGATGTACACAGCATCTGCACTCTCTCATGACTTCGCATTGTGCACTTTTTGTCATTGCGAAGAGATTGGCTAGAAATGTGTTTAAAATTATTATTAAATTTATTTTAATAATTAAATTATTAAAGAATTATTTATTTTATTTAGGTAAGTATTTTTAATTGGGAAATATCGTTGTAAAATGTTTTTTGATAAATTATATTTCATTATGCCCAGCTTCTCGTATGTATTTACTTAGGTATACGTTGACATAGTAAATAATTGCAAAACTTGTCATCTGCTGTTTTGGATACCTAAATAATAATTTTAAAAATTCTTTATTACAGCTTCACCGCAAGCATGGCATCTACAAAAGAAGAGAAGAACTGAAGAAGAGCATCGAGAATCCAATCGGGACTGGACGGAGTCGTTCGCTTTCATATGCAACTCAGATAGCCTTCCGACTTGTCTCATTTGCCACGAAAAACTTGCACACAATAAGAAATCAAATTTAGAGAGACCCTTCACTAAAAAACATACTCAGTTTGCTAGTAAATATCCAGCCGGCGAAGAACGAAAAAAAGCTGTCGACGAGCTCCAAAAACAAAAACAGCAATCAAGTTCCATGTTAAGTAACTGAACGCAATCTACCAGTAATGTTAATCTGGCAAGCTTCGCGGTATCACTAGAAATTGCAAAAAAAGGGAAACCATTCACAGATGGTGAGTATGTCAAAGATTGCTTCATACGTGCATCTGAAGAACTGTTTCGTGATTTCCAAAACAAACCAGAAATCTTGAAGAAAATAAAAGATTTGCCACTATCCGCTAAAACAGCACAAGATAGAATAGCTAAAATGTCTTCAAATGTAACATATTTGCAGGTGGAATATATTCAACTTTCTTCTGCCTTATCACTTGCTATAGATGAGTCTTGCGACATAAAAGACACGGCACAAGTTACCCTTTTTGTCAGGTATATGTCTTCCCAAGGTCCAAAAGGAGAACTTCTAGGATTGCTACCGCTCTCGGGACAAACTAGAGGGGAAGATATAGCGAATGCCGTGCAAAAATGCCTTGAAGACAATAAGATCGATTTAAATAAAATCGTTTCAATAGCAACTGATGGAGCCAGAAGTATGACAGGAAAAAATAAAGGGGCAACAACGATTCTTCAGAGCAAAATAAACCACGAAATTCTTACGTTTCACTGCATAATACATCAAGAAACGCTTTGTGCCCAAACATTTCCGGCCGAAATAGTTGAGGTCATGAATTTGGTAATCAAGATTGTTAATAGCATCTTGTCAAAAGCACTCTACCATCGTCAGTTTAAAGAATTCTTAAACGAAATGGAGACTCAGTATTCCGACCTCCTTCTTCACAATAAAGTGCGATGGCTTTCCAAAGGTAAGGTGTTGAAACGTTTTGCTTTGTGCTTGAATGAAATAAATACATTCCTAAATGAAAAAGGCATTAATCACCCTGAATTAGAGAACGACAAATGGTTGCAAAAATTTTACCTTATGGTGGATATCACAGCGAAATTAAATGAGCTGAATCTAAAACTGCAAGGAAAGGGAAACCCAGCCTATGTTTTGGTAGAAGAATTGGTTTGTTTTGAAGAAAAATTAATTCTTTTTGCAGAAGATATTCAGAGCGGTAAATTACTTCATTTTCAATTTCTAAAGCAATATCGCGATAAAACCAGTGCAACTGTTGACACGAATTACTTCAGCACAGTTATAAAAAAAATTAAAGATGAATTTGCTGACAGATTTGAGCAATTCAAAACCAACAAAACCACTCTAGCATTCATAGTAAATCCTCTCAACACAAATAGTAACGAAATCCACATTGAGCCATTTGGAATTGATACTGGATCTCTAGAAATGCAATTGATCGATTTAAAAAGTAAAGCTTTGTGGAGTGCAAAATTTGCTGAGTTGAAAAGCAAGTTGGAAGAGTTGGAGCTCCAGAAATGTATGTACGTAACGCAACAAAAGTGAACAGCTTTGAAAGAAATGCCGCGAGTTGAGGCACTTATATTCGACGCATGGAATAGTCTTCCAGATTGCTACAGTGAGGTGAAGAAGTTGGCATTTGGAGTGCTGACTATCTTCGGATCGACATATTCGTGCGAGCAAGCGTTCTCTTGCATGAATATAATTAAAAGTAAAGTAAGAAGCCAACTAACAAATGAAAATTTAGAGTCGTATTTGAAACTTAAAACAAGTTATGAGCCAAATTTATCCAAACTTTCTAAAACCATGCAAAGCCAACGCTCCCATTGAATTTGTTTGCTCAAATGTATGTTATTGTTTTTTTTATTTTAAGTACAAGTTACATTGTTTAGTAAAGTTCAAATTTTCTACTTGAATAACCATGCAAAGCCATCGCTCCCATTGAATTTGTTTGCTCAATTGTTTGTTATTGAAGTACAAGTTAGGGTTGTAAGTAAATGTTTAATTGTTTTAATTTTTTACTTAAATAACAAGTAATTATCTAATAATGCCATATATATATTGTCTAATTTGTTGTGAAAAACACTACTTATATATGAATAAATAGATATTTTTTCTTATGAATAAATAGATTAGTTTTTTTTTATCAAAAAACTTTATTTATGCGAGTACTATTTATTGTTGGCAAGAAAAAATTTTGTGGCTCTTTAAAAACTTTGAAATTTTGTAAATTGTAATTTTTTACTCTTCCGACTCAAAAGGTCGCCGACCCCTGGTCAAGGCAAATGAAGATCGGAGTTTTCAACGCATGGGCAACCGAGTGGAGTAGTCGACAGACGAACAGAATAGGTGAGATCCTACTCGAGTCCTTTGCATCGCTGGGCCTTGTCCTCCTTAACACAGGAATCGATCCTATATTCTGCAATGGAGATAGGTCATCGATAGTCGATATCACCTTTGCCAGTGAATGTTTGGTCACCACAGACATTACGTGGCAGGTCTGCGATACCTACACGCATAGCGACCACCAGGTCATAATATGTGAGGTGCACGGACCTAAACGCAGAGGCCGGCCACCAAGAACCTCTATAGTCAGGAAGTGGATGGTGGGAGCGTTCGAAGAGGACTCGTTCCTCGTATCAATGGAAGATGAGACACCAATTGATGGCGCACGTGACTGGGGCTTGCAACGTGGCCATGCACTGCATTTCTGCAAACCACCAGCGCCCACCGGTCTGCTGGTGGACCGACGAGTTGGCGGAACTTCGGAAGAAATGCCAGTACTCTAGAAGGCTGTGCCAACGTGCGAGGGAAAAATGTCGACGCCAACGGCATAAAGTGGCGAAGAGGGAGCTGGTACACGCCATCGAGGCGAACGAGCGTCAAACCTGGAGGAGTTTGTGCAGCGAGGTGAATAGCGACCCTTGGGGTAGACCGTACCGCACGAACATGGCTAAGCTGAAAGGTCCTACCATGCCGTCACCGATCTGTCCCACTCTGCTGCGCAAGATAGTCGCTACACTATTTCCACAACTGGAAGCCATCTGCGGCATCTTGGAATCAGCGTCAGGAAGCGAGGAGTACACACCATTTGTTAACAAAGGGGAGTTGCTTGAGGCCTGTAAGGACATATGGGATGGGAAGGCACCTGAGCCTGACACCATCCCGAATACCGCTTTAAAGGAAGCGATCAAGGATTTATTTCTGGACGTGTACAACTCCTGTCTGAAGGGTAGTGTCTTCCCACAGTACTGGAAGAAGCTGGTATTGCTTCCGAAGGGCAAGACAGCACGAGAGGATCCATCGTCATATCGTCCAATCGGCCTTCTGGACACAACAGGAAAGATACTGGAGCGGATCATATGTTACCGACTGGAGAAATGCACCGAAAGAGAGAGAGAGAGATCTATCCGACTACCAATTTGGTTTTAGTAAGGTTCGCTGAACTTTAGATGCTGTCAATCTGGTTGTGGACGCCGCAAAAAAGGCGATCGCAACAAAAACGTCGTGGACCAGAGGGACCACGGTAGTGCGCGGTCGTAACGCTCGATATCTGAAATGCCTTCAACATCGCGAGGTTGAGCTGTATCCTGGAGGCCTTGCGTCGAATAGGTGCCGTGGAATACGTAAGGAGAATCGGCGGAGATTACTTCAAAAACAGAATCCTGCTGTGCAAACCAGTATCGCCGCCCTTATTAATTTAATATGATTCGATTAAGAATTTGATATGCAGGGTTTACTTTTCTATAAGTAAACACTGCATATATATATACAGGGTGTAACAAAAATATTGTCCGACCCGGAAATGGGGCACTCGGGGAGTGAATTGGAACAAGTTTTTCCTTAGCAACAATGTGATCTGAGGCTTCGTTACCAAGATATTAACGAAAAACCCCGACCAATCAGAGCGCGAGTTTGCCAGCTGAGTTCCCGCACTAGCGGTGGTATAATAAAATATTGATAAAATAAAATATTGATAATATAAAATAAGATATATAATAAAATATTGATTTTAAATAAAACCATTCATTTTTGAAGGATCTTTGTTTCATTTTGTAGAAATACAGAATAGTTTTCAATTTTTATTTTCATAAAATGAAACAAAGATCCTTCAAAAATAAATGGTTATATTTAAAATGAATAGTTTATCCAGATATAAGTACGAAACTGACGGATAATATTTATAATAATAATGTTATGGTTGATAAATAGCGACCATTAATTACCTACACGAATTTATGTAACCCACTAAATATGGCTAAATGTCATATGCTGTTTTGGGGTGTCTATAATGATAGTTCTTCTTGTATACGAGTACTGTTTCAAAGATTGCATATACAGTTAATTCAATAAATTCGGTTGGTTAAAAATTTTCATAATCATCACAAAACTTTTGACTATTATTCTTACTAGTCCAAGTTTTACATATAATAAACTATCTGCGGCTGCCCCTAAGTTTGGCCGCCGGGTGCGGGGGCACCTTCTGCACCCCCACCAGGAACGGCCCTGCCACAAGGCTCCGTGCTGAGTCCGCTGCTGTGGAACGTGTTGTATGACGGAGTACTCAGGCTTCAAATGACGAAAGGGGCCGAGAACCATCGCGTTCGCCAACGATATTGCCATCGTGTGGTGGCGAAGAACCTGGAAGAGATCGTACACATCTTTAACGAGGCGATCGTCGTTACATGGCGGTGGCTGGCATTGGTTGGACTGCAACTCGTGGACCAAAAAACCGAGGCGGTGCTCACCGGCAGAAAATGTAGGGAAATGGGTCGGTGAGCGTAAAATAAGATCGGCAGAATCGCTGAGGTACTTGGTGGTTCGGTTGGACGACAGGCTTCGTTTCCAAGACCACCTAACGTCCACCAATGAATAGGCGGCTAGGCCAATGACGGCGTTATCGCGCTTAATGCCGAACATCAGTGGGCCCAAACAGTGCAGAAGAGTCCTACTCGAGAGCGTTATAACCTCGATACTGAACGCAGAAACTATCTGGGTCGAAGCGTTGAACACGGCTGCATGCGAGCGATGTCTCCTTGCGGTACATCAAAGGAGTGCTCTGACGGTGGTGTGCGCCTTCCGTACCGTGTCCTACGACGCAGCGTGTGTGGTAGCCATCACGATGCCCATAGAAATTCTGGCGGAAAAGCGACCATTTTTCATAGGGGAAAAGGAGAAGACCACGGCAAAACATCTGCCGAGGAGAGAGCTGACTTAAGAGTACAGTGACAAAGCTGTTGGGATTCATCATTAGCTTGGAGATGGCTCCACCGTGTAATCCCCATGCTGAATCCGTGCCAGGATCGACAACACGGCGAGGTTAGCTACTACCTCACGCACATGTTGACAGGCTACGGTTGCTTCCGGGAGTACCAGTATCGTTTCAAATTGGACGACAGTTCTGAATGTCCAGTATGTCATTCATCTAGTGATGTGGAAGAAGACGCGGAGCATATTTTCTTCGTTTGCCATTGCTTTGACAGGGAAAGGAGTCTGCTGCAGGAAAGACTTGGCCGAACCATCACCCCGGCGAACATCGTCACACTCGTGCTGTACACTGAAGAAGCATAGGACGTGGTGGATATGTATGCGATAATCGTTCTGGAACGACTACGTCTTGAAGAAAGAAATAGTAAGCGGGCTGTAGGTTAGCGCGAGGAAAACATGCTGCTGTAACAGCAATCCTATCCGCGAAGTAGTACCTGACGGTGGGTCTGCGGGACACACAGGAAAGGAAATGACAAGGGAAATGGTTTGTAGTGGGTGAAAATTGTACAACCCACAGAACAGGGGCTGCTGGAGTGTTTGGAATATTGTCCACCAACCCTTGCAAAAAACACATACATACACACATGCGACCCTACGATCACACCGAACCTCATTATAACATACGTCACACTCGTGTATACGTTTCCTTGAAATGAAATTTGTTTCTGGTTGTGTTTACCATTTGCATCTGTAAGCGTGTGTGCGTTCCGATAACCTCCGTGTCTGTCGTTCTCTCCCTCTCCCTCACCATCTCCCTCTCCCTCACCCTCTCCCTCTCCTCTCCCTCTCCCTCTCCCTCTGCCACTCCTACTCCTTCTCCCTCTCCGTCTCCCTCTCCCTCTCCC